>NW_027499065.1:0-106787 GCF_021521415.1 Bidens hawaiensis | reverse complement strand
AAGTCAACCGAGAACACCTTGACAGCTGTTGACAAAAAAACCTTTGATTTCCTTCTTGGAAAGAGTGTCATCTTCTTTGAGTGGCCGAAGATCTCCATTAAACCTGCAAAAATCCATTAAGCTTGTAACCGAAAACCTCCATTAACCCTAAGAAATCAACCAACAAATTAATCACAGATCCTAATAGTCCATGACGATTCATCCATTAGTCTATAGCATTCGGCTATTACATGTGTCAAAACCTAGAAGAGCACAAGCCTCATAAAGATTAGATCGACTCCTTTTGCCCATTTACCTGTGAAATAATCAATGAGTACCGACAAATCAATAAGGTTAATCAATCTTATTCAATAGAGCTTTAGGTTGCCAGAGTAATTTGAGAGAGATGGAGAAATAGGAAAGAATGAAAGGTAGAAGATAAAAGGTTTTGGGGTTTTACTTAAACCCCACCCAACATGGGCCGAGAACCCACAATGGGCTCAAAAACATTCATTCAGCCCAGATACAAGATGACCCAAAAATAGGCATCCTAACACCCTTCTAAAACCCATATTAAGAACAAACTCAGTAATTCAAACGTTCCGAGGAGAGTAGTTTCGAGATAAAACAAACAAAACAAAATAAAATTAAAATTAAAATTAAGCTGAATAAAATAAAACCAATCAATGTATAAAAGAACTCCCTTGAATTTTGTAAGATCGGGATCAAATTTCAGTTTCTGTAAAAACGCCGCCATTTTATGAAAAAATCCGAACATGGAATCACATCATTTAAGAGGCTGTTACTAGGATTCATGTTCAGCGTTATTATGACATAAAGAGACAGGTTGATAGCAGGTATGACATACTTAGAATGATTTTCATTGTATCAGTGATATGATTAAGGTTCAGTTCGGCATAAAGCTTAGATGGACATCACTCATGGACCCGTGATGCCTCCTATCTCTTCTCAAAGCGTATTTGGCTTTCCCAGATCACCCCAATTTGACTCCAACCCCCTAGTGCTTGATCAAAAGATTTTACATAAAAGCAAATTCAAGCTTCAAGGTTGAACGTTGGACTTACAAGCCTTCCGGACTTATAGGCCTTTCATTCGAAACATGTCAAGACTTACTTGTGTGCCCCCATCTCTGTAGTTCTAGTTAGACCCTTTAAGCTTTTATCACAAAAATTAATAGGATAAAATAAAATCTTTTGTAGTTTTTTTTTAAATAATAATAATAACTTATCAACACAATATTTTTGGTGATCAAGACACTAACGGGCTCGTGTATGACTGGGTAATTGTTTTTCTGCCTATCCTCCGGAGAGATGTATATGAAGACAAACACATTTTTTCAAAATGACTCTCCATAGTAAGTTTAGCAAGTTTAGTATATATCACTTCAACTTTTACGCATCATGGAAAGCTACCATACAAATCAATTACTGTTCTAGAGCCTTTTAAGCTTAGTAACTTCACCCGTTAGGCACACAAAAACAATTTATCTACCATTTTCAAAGGTTGGATCAATTTTCATTTGAAAATATTTTGAAGCTTCTAAAAAGCTGTTAACTGAATAATAATATCACTTCCCAGGGAGTTACATAAAACACACGTTTTAAGGATTCAGTCACCCCGGTCACTATTAAGATTTCAGGTAAATGGCTGTCCTGTAGGACCACAAGTAGTTAACCGACCAAACATGTATGAAGATACATGTCCTTCCAGCTCAGAGTTACCGACATAGTTTTAAGTGAAAGAATACAAAACACAAAACACATCATAATCGCATCGGGTGCTTTCATCCTTTAGGTAAATGGCTATCCTATGGCTATACGGGTAGAACACCGGACCAACCAAATACAAGTATATGTCCTTTAAACTTGAGCAACCGACATAATTTTAAGCGAGAATGAATCTTGAAAAGCAATGTTTTTTTTATTTTTAATAATAAATACAACGCACACACACTATTTTTGTCTTTTTGATTTTTCTCCCCCTAAATTTGTGCAAAATATTAGCAAATATGTACAAATTTATACCCAAAAGGACTCAATCCTCGAAACAAAGCATTTTAAGAAAACCCACAAGCACATTAAATTTTGCTGTTCCGACCGGTTTTGTAAATATGTCTGCCACATTGTTGTCAGTGTGGACTTCTTCAAGGTGAATCAATTTTTGATCGAAAAAATCATGAATAAAATGAATTTTAATATTGATGTGCTTGGTTTTAGAGTGTTGAACAAGATTTTTCACAATTGCAATGGCTGCATCATTATCACAAAAAATAGGAGTGTCAAGAAATTCCAAACCATAATCCATCAATTGGTTTTGCATCCAGATAACCTGAGAGCAGCAAGCAGATGCGGCAACATACTCCGCTTCGGCGGTTGAGGTAGACACCGTCTGTTGTTTCTTACACTGCCATGAAATGAGATGGTCTCCTAAGAACTGGCAACCAGCTAACGTAGATTTCCTGTCAATGTCATCTCCACCATAATTGCTATCAGCAAAAGCATAAAGATCAAATTCTGATTGTTTGGGATACTAAAGACCTAAATTCGGTTATCCCTTCAGATATCTAAAAATACATTTAACAGCAATTAAATGAGAGAGTTTAGGATTAGCCTAGAAACGAGCACATTGGCAGACTACAAACATGATGTCAGGACGACTGGCTGTGAGATGCATCAGAGACCCGATCATCGATCGATAGTATGTTTGATCTACCGGACTCCCTTCAGGATCAGATGACAGTAGTGGCCTTTCTGCCATGGGAGTGTTGGCACTCTTGGAATCTTGAAGTTCAAACTTGGCAGCATATCATGAACATACTTCCCTTGATGCAGTAAAATTCCTGCCGACCTTTGGCGAACCTGTAGCCCCAGAAAAGTAGTCATTTCACCCAACGAGCTCATTTCAAACATTTGCTTCATTACACCTTCAAATTCTAAGCACAACTCATTACTGGTGGATCCAAAAATGATGTCATCAACAGTTTTCCGGAACAAGGTTTGATCAATGGTTCCTCGCTTGTAGCCTTTATCTAGAAGATGTGCAGTCAGAGTAGCATACCACACCCAAGGAGCCTGATGTAACCCGTAAAGTTCCTTGTCTAGCTTGTAAAAATGATTAGGTTCCTTAGAGTCGACAAAACCCGGTGGCTGATCCACATAGATCTCTTCTTTGACTTCACCATACAAAAAAGCAGTTTTGGCATCCATCTGATACACTATGAATCCCATAAATGATGCGTAGGCCAGAAAGATTCTAATGGCCTCAAGTCAAGCCAGAGGGGCATAGACTTCAGTGTAATCTAGTCCCTCAGCTTGACGAAAACCACGAACTACCAACCGTGCCTTGTTCCGAACAATAACCCCAGTAACGTCTTGCTTATTTTGGAAAACCCATCTTGTATCGAGTGCCTTCTTTCCTTCTGGTAATTTAACCAATCTCCAAACTTTTAGCTTATCAAACTGATTCAATTCTTCGTGCATAGCATCAACCCAACTCGGTTCTTGAAGCGCCATTTCTACCATCTTTGGCTCTACTTGAGAAATGAAACAGGAGAACAAACAGCTATTTATGTGTCTAGTCTGACTTCTGGTGGACACACCCGTTTCAAGAGGACCAATGATGTTTTCAATTGGATTATTTTTCTGAATTCTTGATGGAATTAACTGATCAGAAACATCACCGGTATATTGTAAGTTAGACATTCTCATTAGCATCAACAAGAGGATTCTTCCATCTAGAGGTCGCTATACTGTGAGAGTACGAGGTACTGGCGACATATTCATTTGGAATATCATCGGGAAAAAGTATGCTCCCGGAGATCTGACGGATGGAACTCTCCCCCTCAATTGTAGCAGTACTTTCAGACGAATTCGGCGAGCTTTCGGTGTCAGGAGTTTCTTTTTGGCTGAGCATTGGTTGCGGGTGTGTCATTACTTAATTCACTGACATCATCATCCAGGAGTGGAGAGATGTGAGATACTGCTTGGGGGTTATCTCTTGCAGCTTCCACGGTAGGACCACCTGAAGGTTCTGTGTTAAGGACTGGAAACACATTAAATGGTTTGAAGAGTTCATTATAATCAAACAACCAGTCCGGACCGACACGAGCATCAGTCTCATTTTCTTCCAGCCAGCGAACTTCATAGGACCCTAGAATCTGCTTGGTTGACTTGTTGTAGACCCTGTAAGCTGTATTGCCCGCATACCCAACAAAATAACACTCATCGGCTGCGGCCCCGAATTTTGGAGTAGTCTCGAGATTCAGCAGTGTGCATGGACACCTGAAAAATCTGAAATGTGCAACGGTGGGTGTATGACCATAAACAATCTCGTATGGGGTCTTCATCTTGGATTTGTTAATTATCACCCAATTCTGAACGAAACAGGCCGTATTAATAGCTTCTGCCCAGAAGAACAGAGGCAGTTTAGAATCACACAACATGGTCCTTGCTGCTTTGATAAGAGTTCTGTTTCTTCTTTCAGCTACGCCATTTTGTTGTGGAGTTCACGGCACTGTACTGACGCAGCACCCCCTTTTCTGAACAGAAATGATTCAATGATGCATTCTTAAACTCTGTTCCATTATCACAATGAATTCCCTTCAGCTTCAAGTTAAGTTGATTCTCCATCAGCACCACAAACTTCTTGATTAGATCTGCAGTTTCACTCTTATTTGACAAGAAAAACACCCAAGTGAAACGTGAGTAGTCATCAATAATAACAAGACAATAAGAGCTACGAGAAAGGCTCAAAATATGAACTGGTCCAAAAAGTTCCATATTGAGCAGTTGAAAAAATAGATGAAATAGAATTAATCAACTTCGGCTTGTGAGATTTTCGATGATGTTTACCCAAAGCACAAGCCACACGTTTTTCAATAGTTACAAAATCCTTAATGGGTAGACCATGTACCAAACCATTTTTAGCAAGACGATTAAGGTTTTTAGAATTTGCATGACCAAGACGACGATGCCATAGCATGGCGTTATGTTCTGACACTTTTGAAAACAAACAAGTTATTTCATCAGGAACATTTTTGTTCATGTCGATCAGATAAGCATTATCTTTTCATTGTGATCGAACAAGAATACAGTCTTCTGGTATAATTATACCAGGTTTCAAAATCAGACACTCTTTCTTAGTAAAATAAGCTGAAAAATCTTTGTCATGGATTTGTGACACGCTCAATAAACTATGCTTCAATTCTGGAACAAAATTAAAATTTTCAAATTTTAGAACACCGTTACTTACAGTACCCTTTTGAGTGATCTTTCTCTTTTCTCTTCCCGCAAAGGACACATATCCACCATTAAATGTCTGAATGTCGTGTAGTTGGGTAATGTCCCTAGTCATGTGCCTGGAACAGCCACTATCAACATACCAAGGTCTGATAATATTCCTCCATAGCTGTCCCTTGACATTGCGCGGGATTAGTTAGATTTTGGTACCGAGTCCATAGTTACACTGGGTGACCCTGACTCATCTGCAGTTGTCACGGATTGCCATGAAATGTACTTTTGATCGTCAAACATAGATTTTGTAGATGCTTTTGCCGGAGGTTTAGGCAACCATTTATGTCTGTATGACTTGACGTTATAAGTACGAATGATTGTCATAACCTCCGGTGTTTTGGATTTGGAAGAAGACGAATTTGTCATTTCCTCCTATTTTGGTTTAGACTTAGTGTTTATATTCGAATTTGAAACACCTTTTCTAACCCTTTCACGAAACATGTTAGGTTTGGTCTGATGAGGACTAAATCTTCCAGATTTGTTTCGATTCCAGTCATCGTCAGAGGGACTAGCCCGATTGTACCTGAATCTCTGTCTGTACGAGTTATGAGGCATATAGGGCATGTTCCTCTGATAAAATCCATAATAAGGGGCATATGGACGACGTGGAAAATTTCTGGCAATATGACCAGGAGTGCCACAGTTAAAACAGGTTTGACGTTTTATGTGGAAATCATTTTGGGCAACTCCTCGTCTGGACTGGTTGTGCGGACCAGTTTGTTTAGAACTGCGAGAACCCCTTTTTGCTTCATTAAACTTATCACCTTGTTTGTCATTAGAGCATCCCTCTTTGGAAAATTTAGGTGCAACGTATTTTCTTAAAATTTTTGAATTTTTAGTTTTATTAGAAACAACATTATTAGAGTTCAAAGTTTCAACCGAATCAACCACACAATAATCCTTGCTCTTTAAAACAGAGCCCACACAAACAATCGAAATAACAGAACTTAAAACAGGAAGTTTTAAAGAAACATCAGAAACAATGTCATTATCAAATTCAAAACAAGGGTCGTCATCCTCATCAGTCCATTCCTTCACAATTTTTTTTTCTGCACATGAAGTAGACACATTAGAATCGTTCATATCTTAAGAAGACGGACCAACATTCACAAAACTGGTTCCATCACTTTTTCTTTTTTACCGTACTTCGTGTCCTTTACCTTTTCCTCCTATTCTTTGGTAACAGGGGTAGGGACATAATTGTGGTTGTAGGGTGGGGGAACTTGACTGAATCCTATTCCTCACCTTCATTCTCCTTCCACCACTATTGGTTTTCAATCATTGAATTAACTATCTTACTGGAACCATCGAATTTTTGAAGTCAAGTTTAGTCCTTTCATAGTTACTAGTTAGATTCAAAATTTCTAACTTGGAGGTTTCCAATTTAGCAATCAATTCAACGATTTCCTGTTTGGCATCAAGATGATGACAAGAGTTTACACTAAAATCAGACTTAAGCTTAGAAATGTCCTTCTTCTGAGCTTCTATTTTATCTAGAAAACCTTTTTCATTTTTCTTAAGTTTGAAATTTCTGATTTTATTCTCACCATATCTCTAATTAGGTTATCGTTATGAAGCTTATACATTTCTATTTTTTCAACACATTCTAAAGAGCATGGTTAGAAACTTACCTCAGATGAATTTGGAGAAGTGAATGCCATATACGCAAATTGATGTTCCTTGATCTTCTTCTCAGTAGCATTTTCTTCTCCAGCGTCTTTTGGCAAAGTTTGCGGTCTGATTTCCAATGTTGAGCGCAGCCATCTGACCTTCCCAAGAGAACTATTGAGCAACCATACTTCTTTCACCATTACCTGAACTATCTCCAGCCTAACCTCTGGCATTCTCAACTGGAACCAATGCCCTTTCCGTGTTTCCATCCTTCGTTGGGTTAGTGCATTCAAGAGTAAAGTGACCCGGCTCGTGACAGTTGTAACACCTAAGAGTGTCTTTGTTAAAACCCACTTTCTGATTATTGGACATGTTCCAATTATTTCTACCCGTCCTCTTACTGAACTTCTTTTCCCGAAACACTACCATGGCGAATTGCCAAACGATATCCATTTTTTCAACATCATCAGGATGGATCTGATCAAGTTCAGCAGCAATCACAGGTTGAACCAAGTCTCCAACCAAAAATGCATTATAACAGTTCATGAAACCTGCCATTAGAGCTATATTCTCCTGAGTCTCTTTTGGTATGGAGGGAATCTGACTGAAATTCAGACTGGGAGTGGCCCCTGAGTGAGTAGTCTTGCCAGTGTCATTTGAGGATTGACCAGATTTAGTGAAGAATACTGGAGCTGATTGGGGTGGGATGGAAGATGATTGGCCTTGAGTAGATGAAAACATTTGAAAGTTACTCTAAGGTGGTTGTTGAGTAGCCTTGAACAATGAGAAACTGTCTTGAGAAATAAGAGCACTGTTGGAGGCAACGTTGTATCCATCCGCATTGTAAGAGCTTGCATGATTTATTGCACGTTGCTTATCATCCATATCACATGCCTTAATAGTGGCTATCATTTCACTCATTGCCATTCTGTTGAGATCTTTAGTCTTTTTGATAACCGCAACATTCATGTCTCAACTCTTGGCAATGAGTTCACCAGTTTGATGTTTATTTCAGAAGTCTGCAGATAGATACTTGCTGATCTCATTTCAGTCACCAGTGATATAAACCTTTGAAGTTGGGTTTCCAACGTTTCTCCCAGAACATGATTAAACATGTTGAACTTTCATCGTAGCAAGTCTTGGCGACTTATTTTCATATCCTCATTTCCCTCATACACTTCAATCAGTGCCTCCCATAGGTCTTTTGCAGATTGAAGCTCTCTAAATTGAAGGGCAATCTCGAGTGAGAGTGCCATGGTTAGAGTAGAGAGAGCCTTTTCATCTTCTTCCACTTTAGCAAAATCATCATCATCATATTGTGCAATTGGTTTCACAAGGAGTTTAGTAGAGTTATCCTTTTGATAGGTGATTCTTTGAGGTCCCCTAACGATATTTCTCCAAACTTTTGCATCTTTCATCTTGACATATTTTTCAAAACGAAACTTCCACTCACTAAACCCCTCATGAGACAAGAGACGGGGTATACAAGTGGCAGTCCCCATGATGGAGTCAAGTTCTTGATGGAGTGAAGTGTTGTTGTTTGATCCATTACTAACTATTAATTATCCATATTAATAGTTAACAAAAGTCCAAAAGTCTAGTTTTCCAAGTAATAAGTCCAAGTTCAGATCAGATGAGCCCAACAGTTTACTAGGCTGGTAACAAGTCTGACCGAGAGCTCAATGTTAGACTGAGTTTGACCAAAAACGACTGATTTGACCAAACTTTGACCGAGAACTCAAATTCTGACCATGTTTGACCAAAAACGACTAGTTTGACCAAACTTTGACCGAAAACGACTAGTTTGACCAAACTTTGATCAAGAACTCAATGTCAAACCAACTCTGACCGAAAACCACCAATGTTAACCTAGACTTGACCGAGAACAGCTTGTGCCGAAAACTAACAATGACCGAGAACAGACAGCTGCTGAAAAACAGATTAATCTTGGCCGAGAACTAGCTTTTACCGAGAACACTGATTTCCAACAACGCAAACTCAGTGTAACAAACTTCCGAGAAAAAAGGATCTTAATTTGTCTCCAAACCAATATCAAATATTTCCCAAAAATTATCTTCTTCTTCTTCTCCGGTTACCGTTTCGCCGGAAAACAGCAACACCACCAAGGAACACAATTCTTGAATCTTTTATATCACAATAACGAGCCTGAATAAGGTCTAAGGCTCTGATACCAATTGTAAGTCCCGAATCTGAATCAATACAATTATGATATCAACAAACAAGTATTGGTGCGGAAATCCAACACTTGGTGATTCAAGAACACACGCAAACACAAACACGTAACATGGGGATTGCTTCAAAACACACGTATGTATTATACGTCGGGTGCTTAAGCACTTACAATACTCGCACGTCTAGTGACTCGTAGACGGCCAAAACAAGTGAATGAACAACCCAAACCCTATACAATACATGCACTATATATAGGGAACCAAACACCTAAGCCTAAACTGACCAAAAGCCCACCGAGATCTCTTAAGAGATCTCGGCTTACACATTAAACCCGTAACCCAAGCCCACATAATATATACTAAGTACAAACCATACAAAACTAGGCCCAACAAAGGTCTGAAAGGGTTCCTACGGCGAAATGTCAGTTAAGGAATTTTATTTAGTGGGGGGGAATATATGTACAGGTTTTCTAAAGTCTTAATCTCCATACAGGTGGTGGTATTATGTTCTCGAAAAGCATATGACAAGCAAGTTCTAATGTTGTGAAACATACCGGTTACCCTCAAAATCATAATATGGCATGTTTGATATTTATTATATAATATGTGTATTAAGTATAGGGGTTATCTCACAAAATCTCTGGAAATAAGGGCTGTCAATATGAAACATGTATACTCGTCCCCTTGACTCATTATCCCCGCCTAAACGACCCAATTTCAACTTCTCTTTTTAAAAAAAAAAATAGGAAAACTATCGAGAAGCTAAAAACCCAACCATGACCAGAAACCTATAACTTGGCATTAATTACAGTAATTAACAATTAAACACTTTGGTTTCCAAACACTCTTTGAGGTACCATCAAGATAAAAATTTAAATCCCCCCCCCCCATTCCCACATTTGATGTTGACATTATCATTAATGTTAAAAATATAAACCGTTTAAAAATTAATATTTGGAGGGAGGATGGGGTTGAAATTGACTATTTAACAATTATTAAACCAGGGCTCTAATGTGACTGTTCTGACACTAAGAATCTACAATTACACTTCTAACACTCAAACTAAAACAACAAAACAAACTATGAAACTAAAATCACCGGCTATGAACGATAATGCAATGCTCAACGTGGCTCGTAAACTCTCGTGGAAACTCGTGCACACTCGTCTCCCCCGACTACTATAACCGAATCTGCAAAATATTGAGACGTATAAAAGCAATCTTCTCACAAGTGTAAGACATAGGTTGAAACACCCTAACTTTTTTTAATATATATAATACTTTTACAAAATACACAACAGAGTATGTCCCAGATTACATCTAAAATATATCAATCGTGGTGACGTCTTGTTTTATTAAAATATTTAATTTACAAAAAAAAATATTCATTTAATAAACTTTATTATACAAACTTTTATACACGAGTAGAGTTCTCTTGTCAGTCCAGTCCCGTCCATGAAGCTTCAACCATCTGGGGGTGCTTTAACTTAAAACATTTTAAAACATATTTTATTAGCTTTCGTTAAGTAAGTACACCATTTTATAAAAATATGTTTTATTTTAATCTAGAATTTAACACTTAAATTCCTTGGGATTTCAACACTCGAAATCCATATATTTACTCAACCTTATTATTTGGAAATTCAACACCCGAATTCCTTGGGATTTCAACACCCGAAATCCTTAATTTTACTCCTCATTATTCTTTGAGAATCAACACTTGAACTCCTTATAAGCTCATTTTTAACCCATTAGGGTTATTAACTCTCCCTTTTATATTTGGAGTTCAACACCAGAACCCCTTGAGATTTCAACTCCCGAAATCTTTTATATATAATATTACAATTTTGGAGTTTCAACTACTGAAACCCTCGGGACTCGTTACCCGTATTTTTATTAGAGACATACCACCATATTTGTTTTAAAACCATGGCCCCTTTTTAAGTCACACATTAATTCACATACTTAGACCCACAAACATTTCTCAAATACTCAAATATATGCATATCAAAATAAACATACATGAAATGTTTATAAAAGTAACATGATTATGGCCCGTGTACTTACATCTTAGTATTAATAACTTGAGTGTAGATGATAGCTCGTTAATTGTTATGATCGAAACCTTCTCTTAACATATGTTATAGCTCTATTTTCTCTTGCCAAAATATTATACTATACCTCACCGTATGATGCTTTATCTTGAATTTTGGTTTGTAAAATTTTGTTACATATAATGCTTATATAGAAAAATATTTTCTTTCCCATTAAGAATTCTTGGGCATTATGAAAACTTCCTCGAAAAGATTTTATTCAATCTTATCATGAGTTAATAAAATATATTAAATATCATATGGATACTTCCTCGTTAAGGACTTAAAGCTACATCTCAATCTTATTATTATTATTATTATTATTATTATTATTATTATTATTATTATTATTATTATCACACGAACACGTATATATATATATATACATTTAATTATTACTTTTTTCACTTATTAATAATAATAATACCTTTTATTATACTTTATATTTTATTTTAAACGATATTCGATTACATCGAACGCTTGTTTAAACATCTCATATCTCAATGAGTCGTTTTACCAGCTGTGAGAGCCGAGCCCCGGTGCGGAAGCGTGAATAGTCGGTATTAACGGTGGAGCTCGGATCTAAGGTTAGGATCGAATCACACTCATATTCACTCTTGAAAGATGTTTGGACGGATGAGGTGTATTGGGAGAGAGCCTGATTTGATTAACAATCAATAATATGATGAACAATTGTAATCAAAACACAAACAAGATAAAAATTGTAGTATGATAATATTAGTCGAATGATTCTCATAAAGATGAATCACTCATACATACATTCATACATACATTCGATTAAGAAATATCAGTCGCCACCAGGAGAGCTCATCCTGGAGGCGGAGACTCTCTCAAAGGGATAAAACCCTAGATCTCACTCAATACACAATACACTCACTCATACTAAACAAATGAATAAAAAAAAACTATTTATCCTAGTCTAGCATGACTTGGTCTTCAAGCCACCAACCCTTGGTTGAGACCAAACAATATATTTTTCACCCACAAATTAATTCGATGCGTCGTTCTAAAACATAGGTTCCAACAATCTCCCCCTTAAACCGATGCCATCGAATTTCGTCCATGATCACCTCATAACACGTTGTCTTTCGTTGAAATTCTCCCCCTCACGTTTAGCTTCTCCCATTGTTCATTTCGAATTATCACTCTTATACCACTTCTGGATATAGTTGTATGGGCATATCAACGAGGCTTTGACCTTCAAAGATTAACTTCAAGTAGCAAGGTTATCACAACAAGAAATAAACTCAACGTGATCATCAAATAATCTTCAATTCTTCAAATTTGTCTCTTCCCTTGTAAATCATCTTCAACCCATTCCCTGAATCAAGATAGCATTCAAGTCAACCATAACCCATTCTTGACTGTTCAAGTGACTATTTCATAGGAGGTTAAACTCTACTAATCATCCTTTCTATTTCATTGTTACTCGTGATGACTCTATCTTCTCATCCGTAATAGGAAATCTGAAAACTTACAAACGATGAAAAATCTTTGAAAACTTACAAACGATTATTGATCTTGATCAACTTTTCCTTAACTTGAGTCTTTTACTTTATTTGAAGCTTGCCATTTGCAAAGAAATTCAAAGATTTTTACTCCCCCAATTTCGTTGCAATTGTCTTTAATAAATGTGTCTTCAAATCAAGTGTGGGTGAAGCAATCTTTACCATCCTTATCAAGATTGTAACAATCTAAACATATTCATATGTTGGTTGACACTAAAAGTGATTAAATCCTTAAGCTTGGTCAACACATGTTCTTGTAAAGCTTATAATGAAGTCGTGAAATTGGATGAGGTTTGAATTCCATAAGCTTATTGATGATTGGAGAAAAATTACCAAAATACCCCCAAGTATATATCTTTCGTAGAGAATAGCTTGGTCAAACGGTCAACGGTACCAAAAATCTCAAAAGTTTCTTCAAAACCTTGAAATGTTCACAAACTCTGTTTCCTAGCAAAGCAGTGTGCTTGGGAGCACTTTCCTATCACAAAAGTGTGCCCGGAAGTGTGCTCGAAAGTGTGCTTGGAACACTTGTGATTCTTCATTTTTCACCGAGCATGCTCGGAAGCAAACTTGTGATTTTTCATTTTTTTCACTAGCACAAAGTGTGCTAGGAAGCACTTAAAAGATAGTTTTCTTGAGAAGACAATGAATATACTCTGGGTTTCACAAAGTGTGCTCGAATTTGATGTGCTCGATATAAGACATGCTCGAGATAACCTGTGCTTGAACCAAAAATATGCTTGGGCTAAACACATCATGTGTTCGAAGAAACACTTAATCATTATGTTTGCTCGAGTTCAATCTTATATGTTCATGGTCTGCTCGAGACATCAACACTTCATTTCTGCATCATCAGTCACTGATTTGCCCTTGCAGAACCTTCTTGAATATTCACTTTGCATCTGCTGCAACAAACAATGATGAAATTGCCTTTAGTACCTGCTCATTCTTGACTTGTACATTCTCCTTATCAGTTTGTACCATCGGCGATATTTTTCAAAACACATCTACTGTTTGTGCAGCACGAGCACACAAAACCCTAATTCTTCAAATCCAGAAACAAGTTTCGTAATCTGAAATAAATCATTGTAGCACCATCCAAGTCATCTCGAAATCAAAGAAACCTATCTTTATAACATCAATCAACCTTTTCAAATATGGAAATCATTAGATGTACAGAATCGCCCCAAAACGGGCCAAATAACACTGTTACATCAGATCAGGACCATTCTGACCAAATAAACATGAAATTGATGTTGGATCTCCAAACGAGTCATCAACCCAAATATCACTCCATAAAATTTTCTCCGAATCATCAAATAATTTCAAAACACCTAAAAATAATTTCAACGAACTTCATCGTTTAACGTCCATGGTGGATTCAAGAGCAAAATGAAAAGGTTCAGCGGTTAGTCTGAACGATTCGGTAACCCTGCTCTGAACGACAAGTGGTATTAGAGATTGTTTGTTGCTGATTTGGGTAAAGAATTTGTTGCTGATTGAAGATCTGTTGAAGAACAATGACGTAAGCAGAACACTGTTTCATTGAACAGTGACGTCAGCTGCTCAATCCTTCATTTCCGTCCAAATTGTATATTATCGGTGTTTTCTTTTACTTATTTTGTTTAAATTTCTCATATTTATTACTTAATCTTGCTCTAATCGGACCAGATACATCAGATCTGAAGATCCGGTTCTCAGATCTGATTATTTTCAAAAACTGTTTTTACTAATTAACTGATTTTACCTTTCAAAATGCCAGGTGTCTACTAATAATATACCTAGACTTAATAGATAGGAAAATTTCACGAAATGGAAAGTCTTATTTGAAGAAGCTGTTTGCTATAATGATGTGGACATGTGGAATTCAATTAAGAATGGTCCACAAGATACTACTGAAGGTGCAAATGCAACTGCAGATGTGCGTGAAAGAATCAGGAAGGTGGATGACAGGGCCTTAGCCATGATTAAGCTAGGACTGTCATGGGAGATTTTAACCAAGGTTGCATATCATACAATTGCTAAGGCAATGTTGATGCAATCCTTGAAATGTTTGATGGAAACACTGAATTGAAGAAAATAAAGAAACAAAGACTCAAACAACAGCTAGAGAGATTTAAGTACAAAGATGGATAGAGATTGAAGTCAATTCTAGAAAGATTTCTAGCAATTGTTAATGAGTTGAGAACAACTGACTATGTGATGACCGATTTTGATTTGAACACCAAGTTGCTCAATTCAATGCCAAAAGAATGGTACACTTCCTGCAAGTTCATTCTTCAAAAGCCCAACATTAACGTATTGAAGGTGGATGATGTAGCCTGTTTCCTTCAGGCTGCTGAGATTGAAACGATTGAGAACGAAATGATCAAAGAAGAGAAGCCATGCTTCCAGGTGACCAATGCTCTCATTGCACCTATGGGAAACTTGTCAACCAAAAACAAACAACAGATTCCCATCATAGAGGAACCAATTGAATATGGTGTTGATACACCTAAAGCTTTTGTTGGTGGTAGTTCAAGCAACCCACAAAACCAATTAAGGTTCAATGTTCAACTGTTAGAAGACAGATTCAGCCTCAATGGCAAATGGACATGCACCTTTTGTTGGTGGAAATGGAAGTCATGGATCTGATTACCAAGCATTGTTCTCAATGTTCACTGAATCTTATAATGCATTTGTAGCAAAGAATATGGTTCATACCAGCATCGTTCAAGATGATTTGGAGCAGATAGATGCAGATGATTTGGAGGACATGGATTTGAAATGGCAAATTGTAACACCCCGTAACCGCAGCGGAAACGTAAACGGGATGCAACAGACACGTCTGATATCAACAGCATTGCTTATAAAGAAAACATCACTACATTAATCTATATCATATTACAATGTTCCGAGTTTAGTTCCCGTCTAGGCGATAGCACATAAGTTTTACCAATATTACATTAACATAATTAATACAAAATGATCACTAAGCTTCCACAAAAACACGCATCATCAAGCAGGTAGCACTTATTCCAGTTTGGGGGTACCTAGAAAGCATGGAAAGAAAACGGGTCAACTACGAATAGTTGGTGAGTTTCACTAATTTAAACAACAGTGACAAATCATTATAATAATCATATATTAGCGATGTAATTATGCTGAGCCCACAAGTGAAACCTCTGACTATCACACACAACCCCCGTGGCATATCCCCCGCCCATGGAACTGCCCCAAACCGCTATGTCTAACATTACATAGAAAAATAAATAACAACAAAATAGACATGTGCAACTGGCTGGGAAACATCAGCAAATCCATGCCGGACCAGTTGGGTTTGTCAGACCAATAGTAGTATCCACACTCTACCGGCTTTCAGTTAATCACTCGTGTTCCGGGGCCTTAGAATGTTAGCAACTCAGACAATTACCATCTTAGTACATTTCTGTACGATTCCCGTACAATAAAATATATATAAATCCACGCAAATCCATGCGTTCAATATGTATTTAAACATTTCCATAACAACATGCTTTCCGCCCCGGGAAAATATTTAAAAACAATTCAGAAAAAGGGGCTCGTGAAACTCACCTTATCGTAGGCAATTGGGTATCACAGTACGTGAGCTATTAATCCGGATCTGTAATACGATCCCTAAATTCGTTACTATCCATTCACTATTTATATAATTTTAATCGTGATAACCGGTACATCTGGGGACACTGTTAACCCAGTGCTGTACCCGTTCTGGGGGCAATGTTAACCCAGAAACACTTTTCAGGACTCAGATTGTGATATCGTTTAGAGTTCCATGGTCACAATTACTATTAGTCGTTTTTTCTCGTTTTGCGTGCCTAGCACGGTTATCCGTTTTTACGTTTCAAAAATGAGTTTGGTCACACACGACCCGAAAATAGTGGTTGACTGCTAATTTAGTTAAAGTTGTGAAATTAGAGCTCGGTTTAGACGCCCCGATTGGCCGCGGGACCCGTTTCCGTCTTTAATGCACCGGAAACTGTTAAATCAGGTAAAAATTACTCAAATCATCCGAATTATTTTCGGATGATTCATTTTTACTTATTTAACTCATTTATATGAAAATAGTTCATTTTTAGGGTTTTTATACACCAGTCAGCTCGCTTATGCGAACTTTACCGGTTTACGCGTTTTAAGCTTTAAAAGTTTGTTTTTGCACCAATAATTATTCGTTTAATCCCGGATCTTGAAATTTTGCACAAATCACTTTTTGACAGTGGGGAATTTTATAAAAATATTTCCAGAATTAATTTTTATATTTAAAATTTATTTATCTATTTTTAAACACCATTTAAACACTAAATATGTCGTAAATACCAAACGATCTTAGAAAAATCCCAAATTTTTCCTGGATGACTCCTGCCATCTCCATAGTCCCCTGTAATTTTTACAGAACCAAAATCCCTTTTTAAATGCCATTTTCACTAAAACCGAGCTAGAAAACCCTAGAACTCGTTTAACCAAAAAGCCTACTTAGACTTCTCCAACTGACCTCAAATTTTGTGTGTGGCTTATACATGTTATAAAACGCTTATCTGAAATTTTCCAGAATTTTTCATGATATTTAACTATTTTTCTCCATTTTTGGCCAAAACCGAGCATTAAATTCACCAAATATTCATCCTTTGTCCAAAAATTACCAAAACTTCACAGAACTCATATTTTCATATATCTAACACCTCTGTAAATTTCATGACCTAACTCTAAACGAGTCACAATCTGTCCAAAACTTAATCATCACACAAAAATCGAACTACCTTGTGTTTCTAGCTTCAAATCGCAAGGATCTCGCTTTCTAGCCTTTGTTATCAACTAGATACAACACCTACAAGCACAATAACACCACACCAAGCAAGTTACACCCACAATCAAGCCATTTCTTTCATGGTTTCGGTTATGCTTTAAAAACAAAGATTTAACCGTAAAAATTCGTTTTTGGTTCGTTTAACTCCTTTCTTGGACCAAGATCCCTTGTATAACCCGTATACATCACTTGATCATGCAAGAATCGGTTCCATCTCGGGTTTTCACCCTTTTTCACTTGGAAACCTCATTTTCTTGCAAGAACACTCAAGAAACGAAGATAAACACGTACATAACACGATCATTACCTTGTTTTTCTTGCTAGAACTCTCGGTTTTAGTTCAAAGGTTGAGAGGAAATGAAGAGTGTTGAGTTATGTTGGATGAAAAAAAAATAAAAGGATAAGGGGTAGTCCCCCCATCCGATCGGAACATAAGGATGGGTGGAGTGGGACCCACATCTCTAAGTCCATCCACACATTTGGATTCTCGTAATCCGGATAATGTTTTGGATAATCTGGTTCAGTTCGTTTTTTTGGTTAAATGTTTAATTCAGCTTAAAACGAGGCTAAAACGGTCGTTTTTCGGCTTAAAAATGAAATTTATATAAAACCGATTTAAAAACTTCAAAAACTTAAACCATGACTTTCATTAACTTAAAATATCATATTATTGATAATTACGCATCTTTTTCGGCCTGATCGATCGTCTCTTGCTCGGTTTGGTATTAAAGGTTTCGTTTAACGTACCAACGTACCGTTAAATCGAAAATTCTTTTATGTGCTTTAATTCACTTATCCCGAAGCTTTAATGCTTCGTAACATCACTAAATATCATATATCCCGTCTATAACGTAATCCTCGATTCGTTCGGGCTTCAATAACCGTTAATCGGTTAATCGTATTTCCAATGCGATTAACTGTATAATCGAGTATAATTCATACTATGAATCATACATACTCGTATAAACGCATTATAATTCACATATTCATTATTATATAACACATAAATAGTATATACCGGTTAGGGTATACCTGATTTCGCCGGAATCGTTACACAAACTGCCATGTTGGCTCTCATAAGCAAGAGGTTATACAACAGGACTAGTAGATCAGTTCTATCAGGGCCAAATGAAAGAATTGGTTTTGACAAGTTAAAAGCCATCTGCTATAACTGCCAACAGCCATGTCATTTTTCCAGAGAATGCAACATGCCAAGGAATTTTCAGATGAACCAGTTCCAGAACCAGTCAAGAAATTAGCAGCAGCAGTACTAACAAAACCAGCAGAGAAACAAAAATTTCAACAACAATCCCAACAACTTCAACAACTACAATCCAAATGAACAATCAACAAGCTGTGCCTCAGAATCAAAGTTTTCAAAGAAACAACAACCAAAACCTTCAAATTGTTCCAACCAGCTCAACAGAACTAATCAAAATCAACAAAGAAATGAAGGAAATGTAGCCTTGGCTGCACAGGTGATTTTAACTGGAGCAACCATGAAGAAGATATTGTAGATGAAATCAAGAGAGCAAATGTTGCACTTATGTCTTTGATTGAGAAAGATGCTGGAACCTCATCTCAGGTACACTCTACTCCTAGAGTTGATTTAAATGAAATTATCAATGAATTAACTGCAAAGGTATGCAAGCTGGAGGATGAGTCTTTTAGGAAATAAAGTATTATCAATGGGTATGAGGCAAGTGAGTTGATTAACGAAGAGAAAATTTAAAGTTAAGAAGATGATTGTATAAGTAGCTATAGAGCTCAAAAGAGATCACCACTGAGATAGAGGGGTTGAAGAAGATGATTGTAGAAGAGAAGGTGCAGAATACAAAATTGCAAGTTGATAATGAATTTCTCAAGAACTTGGTTTCCACATGAAACATTTGTGGCACTCTGAACCAAGTGAAAGAGGAAGACAAATACAAAGCAGTTCCACCACCATTCAACAACAACTTTATGCCCAAGGTAGACAAAGAGAAGAGAGATGCATATCTACAACAATTCAGAAATGCCTTTCAAGACAAAGAAGAATTTGTTGATCTTTACAAGAATGTTGAGGTGAATGAAGAAGGAGAATTTGTGGTAAAGGAAGAATTGAAAGAAGATAAGTCAATTGGAGTACAAGTATCTGAAGATGATTTTGATTCTGATTATCTGAATGCAGATGACTTAAGTGATTTGAGTGATCAGATCACTGATGAAGAAATCAAAGCTGTAGATAGGGGTAGGAGATTGAAGAAACCAGAATCAATTGACAAACTTCCATTGTATCCACATGTCACAGTTTAATACTTGACTATTATCGGGTAAGGTTTTTAGGTGTTAAAACTTTAATGGATAAGATTATTATAACTCACTAAACGACAAAATGCATTTAAAACCCACTTTCAAAAGGTATATAAAAGGGAGTGAGAGAAGATTTTTCAACATTAAGTCTTTTCCGACCACGATTAAGTGACAATGGGCTCTGATTATTCATGTTTACTGATATGTCTGTTTTATGTGTAGGTTATAAACTTGTCGAAGAACATGTTCTTAATGATATTTCTTTATTTCTTCTTCTTCAAAATTATAGCTTGAAATTAGTTAAAGTTGTGAACTTTATGACTAATTTCTTCTTTGAATGTGTTTGATTATGTTTTTCAGATATGGCGGATGCAAATCAACCAAGATATGCCTTTGAGCACAAGCACAACATGTGTGCCTTGTTGCAAGTTATTTCGTCAAACGAAGAAGTTGAAGTGATGATAAGATGGCTACAACAATCCAACATTAATTTTGCTTTGACTGAATATCCTACGATCTACCAAAATCATTCACTTGATTTTTAGAGATCCGCAAGATTGTATGATGATGTTAACGGAAAGAGGATCGAAGCCACAATTGCGAATCAAGAAATTCGCATAGATGAAAGAGTGATTCGAAGATGCTTAAGGTTGAATGATGATAACCCATAATCACTTCATTCGACAACTGCTCAACTATTCAGAATATTTAAGCAAATGATGGGTCATCAGGGGGACTGTTCATGAAGGACAATTCCAGAAAGGAATGTTCCCCTTGTTATATCGATTTATGATTCATCACATCATTCAGTGTTTTTCCCCTCGAAAGGGATCATGGACTCTTATGAGTCAGGATCTGGCTAATGCCACAGTTGCTGTCCTATTCAGATATCCTTTCAATTTTTCAAAGATGTTTTTTGAAGGACAGGAAACATGAAGAAGGCACAACATGATAGATTCTTGCAATATCCCAGATTTTTGCAAATCCTTTTCAACCAGGAATTGGAAGATTTACCTGTTGCAGGAATCACACATTCATTGCAAAATCCGGATACATACAAGAGAATGACAATGTCAAGTAGTACCAACAGATTCAATCCGAATATTGTACATGAAGATCTACCATGGCTAATGGTTGATGATATCCAAATTCCTCATTTACATGAGTTATTAGCTGAAAGGAACAGGTTGCAGAGAGTGAGAATGATGAAGATGATGACTCTGATGGTGATGGAAATGATGGTGATGAAGGAGATAATGGGAATGATGATGGGAGAAATGATTTCAATGATGGAAATGCTGAATGTATGGAAGAAGAAGAAGGTGATGCAAATTTTGAAGATTATGTACAACTTCAGGGGGAGTTTCAAATCATTCCAACACCACCAACCACACCCCTTGACTCACCACCACAAACACCACCCTACCCACCATCACCAATTGCCGAAACCACCCAATCACCACCACACTCAACACCACCAGCCTTAAGCCAATCCTCACAAATAAACTTAAACCAAAATCCACCACAAATACCACATTCATCTCCACAATTAAATGATCAAATTACTCAATCACCACCCACTCACATACCCATCCTAACCCAACCTCAAACTACAACTCAACAACTACCAGAAACCCAACCCCAACCCCAGACTCAAACCCAACCCCAGAAACAAACCTCAAATCCTTTACCAAAACCATTTCCCATGTCACCACCAACTACACCTCCCCATATTTCTAATCCTTACCAAAGAAATTTTGACATGATTATTGAAGCTGTAAAGTTGAGAAATGAAAATGCAGAACTGAGGAAAGAGAATGTGGAACTGAAGGCTTAGTAGGCTGTTGCTAAATCAAGAATTCAAACCCTAGAGCAGGAGGTTGAGAAGACCTCAGCTGCCCCAAAACAGGGGGAGAATATCATTGAGCCAACTGATGCTGCTGATAATGTGATTGAGAATATTAGTTCACCAACTGGTGCTACTGGTACTGATGAGGTTGTGATGGTAGATGCTGGTGTGATGTCAATCTATGATGGTTTGACTTGTTTATTAAAGGAATATGATGCTTTTGAAGAAAGTAGTGAAAGACTGATATTAGAAAATGACTATGAAGCTGATGACTCTGAAGAAGATCAGCAGAACTATGATGCTGATAATGAAATCTGAATGTGTTGAACAGAGATGAGGATGAGGGAAGAGGAGAGAAGAAGATTGAGGTCGGAGATGAAATGATGAATATAGATAAAAATGTGGCTACCACTGACATACAGACTGATGTGTTAACTGACATTTTAACTGCAATAGAAGGTTAAACTGATGTGATCAATAATGATGATGTTGCTACTGGGGAGCTTATAATCACTGAAACTGAAACTGAACAACCTGAATGCTCCAAGAGGGTAGAGCATAATGAGGAAATGGATGTTTTGGATAAAGAAATTGATGACTTTGAATCTGAAACTGAAAGTGATAAGCAAAAAAGGCTAGCCAAGGGAAAAGAAAAAATAAATGAGAATGATGAGGTAGAAGAGATTGTCAAGGCAAATATTGGTAGAGAAGAGGAGGAAGAAGACAAAGCTACTACTGCTGCCAGGAGACTGCAACAAGTCATGAATGAAACATGGGAGGGGGAATACATTGCCCGAACCATAGATCCAGCAGAACTGGCAGAGCAAGAGGCTCTTATTGATCAAGCTAACATTTAAAAAGTTCTTAATGAAAAAGAGGATGATGATCAAATAGTGATTGAGACATTGATAAATTTAAGGAGAACTGAAGAAGTGGATAACACACTTGCTATGGTTATGAGCAAGTTCAGCCAGCCCCAAAATAAAACCAATGAAACAGCTGAGCCAACAAAAACTGTGAATATGGAAATTAATATTGAAGAAGAAATTGGTGAATCAATTGAAACAATATTTGCAAAGAGATGGGCTGAACAAATAAGAAAAAATATCATACAAAACCCATCTGACTGGGAATATGAAGATGATTCAAGATATGGAAAGAAGTATACCAGAAAAAGAAAAACTTATGATCAGGCTGGAGAAGTTGAATTAGTCTAGAAGGGGAGATGGGATGAAAAGAATAACTATTTTGTGGAAACACCTGATGATGAGAGAAGTCCCCTAAGGCCAGTTCCACTACAAACATTGAGGCCAGAAGAATTTGTTCAAGGAGTACCAAATGTTCCAGTCCCTGAAAATCCAACTCCAGATGAACCTAAAATTAATGTAGTCAATGAAACAACAGAGGAGGAGGAGGATGAATCTGATAATGATAATGATGATGACAATGAAAGGGAACAGGAAAATCTTGAAAGTGCTAACATTGTAGCTCCTGAAGTAACAATGACTGAAGATCAAAGGGAAAACATTGAGCAGATTTTCATTGATGCTAAAAGAAAAAGTCCTTTGGTAATCTAATTGATGTATCATGGATTCAAGTTTGAAGAACTAGTTTCTTTAACGGGTGAGGAGTTGCAGAACAAGTTGGACAAAGAAAATGATAAGAGATTGAATGAAAAGAAAAATAGAGGAAGTGAAAGATTCAAAGAGTATCTAAGCTTGCACAACTATTCTAAAAGAGATTTAAGTTACTACAACTTCGAGCAACTTCGTGATGTCTATTACAAGACCAGATATGCTGAGAAAGTAAATGAATTTGAAAGAGTTAAGCTGAAACTGCAAATGAAAAGGAAAGACTTGAGAAACTTTTTACTAAATATGGAGGAAAGTGCAGATACTTGATAGAACATGGAATAACTCCAAATGTTGTAGAATCAATGACTAAAGAAATGGTTTAAGAAGAGTTTAATTATTTGACAAAGAGAATTCAGAATGAAGAAAGAGAAGAAAAGAAGAGAGTGGAAAAGAAGAACAGGGACAGTCTAAAATTCAAATATTACCTGAGAAAACACTCTGAAAAAGACTTGTCCCATTTCAAATTTGATGATCTTGAAAAACTATACAACACAACAAGGGAAGATGTTCAAAGAAAAGAAAAGGAAAAACTTGCAAGAGATGCTGAATTAACTGATAAGACTGACAAATTAAGAAAGAAGTTTGATGCTAGATGTGGTTACTAGATTGATAAGGGAATGGCACCAGAAACAGTGGAAAACCTAACTAAGGTTGTTGTTGAGTCACTCTACAACAAGTTTAAAAAGACATATCAATTGAAGAGAGTGCAACCTGAACCATCCAGTGTACAGCCCAGGGGAGATCAAGATGAACCCCCTATAAAGAAAAGAAAGATCATGACCCTAAGGGAGAAACAAAAGGCCCAAATTGAAGAAGAAAAATCAAAAGGGGCAACTGTTGATGAAACCCCAATCCCAATGGAAGTGAAACCTGAACCAGCAGATGAACCTATTGTTCCTTGGGAAAAAGCATAAATGATTCAGATTCTTAGGGGCATAATGGTAAATCAGAAGGGAATGAATGAGAATGCCGTTGATGCATTGGATAAGAATGAGTTGAAAGAGTTATTTTAGATGCAAAAGGATGAGTGGGAGAAGGTCTTATTGGAAGGAGAAAATACACGAAGTTTTGTTGATGGTAGATTTGTACCAGCAGAATAAATGACTAATCCAAGGGTAGTTAATATGATTATTAAACTGTGCAAAGATGCAGGTGAAAAATTTGCTGATCTGATCAACTACCCTGCTGAATTAATTGATTCAATGTATATGAAAACTTTTGCTATATCTAGGCCTAGCAAACCTATGAAGTCTATCCCAATTAGGCCACCTATAACAAGACCACACCCATCTGCAGGCATGGGTGAACCAAGTAGAGCCGAATCATAAAGAATGACAGGACCACAATCAAATGTGGATCTTCCAATAACTCTCTACTTTGACTCAGTCTCTGAGTCTTTAAAGGTGATTATGCAAAGTAGACAATTGAGAGATATTGTGTTCAGAGATGATTTTGCTGAGTATTCAAGAGAACAATTGGAGAAAATGGCCACACTGAATTTATATGATTATCATGATAGAAACAAGTTGGCCGGGAGACAGCAAAATGAACTCAACAAGTATCTGAAAAAGGAAGCTGACAAGGGATTTCCATTTTTGAAAGAAAAGAAAAGTTGGAAGATGATATAACAAGATAGAACAAGAAGAGAAACAAGAATGAATAAGATAAGAAGTACTGAAATGAATTACCAAGTGTCAGTGAGAAACAACAATCCCCTGTCAAATATGAATACTTGTATAAGCATTGGGAGAAGAATGACACGCCCAAAATACATTGTTTAGAAGAATGGCATCATTGCTGAAGTTGAATATAAAGAAAATGATGGCCACTATGTTCTTCGAAATTCAGATGGGCTTATCTTGGGATAATCAAGAAGGATGAAGACTTGACCAATCTACATGATGAAGATCCTAGAGATATAAGGGATATGGAGATTCCTGAAAGTCACACTCATTACCAGATCCTTTCTATCTTCATACAAAGGGCAGGAACAGTGATGGTCAATCGAAGACAGGCGGTCTATGATGCGAGGAGAAGATAAACGATCTTAGAATAGGTTTTTCTATGTAATGTCTTCGGACAGAATTTTGAATATGTAATTGTTTGACATTTTGAATATATAAAAATTTGTTTTTTGATTTTGAATATGTAATATATGTGTAAGTAACTGTAGAAGTGTTTTGGGACAGTTGAGGTGTTCCAATCTAGGGGGAGATTGTTGAGTCAAGATTTGACCTAAGAGAAGTATAAGGAAGATTGGAATCTTCTCAACCTCCTCAGAAATCGCTAAGTATGGAATCCAAGCACACTTGGATTCCTGGGAAATTTTTTCTTACCCTAGCAAGGTATTTTGTCAATCGGGCAAGGTTATCTTCAAGAAATCTTGTTTAGTGTATACCCGAGTAGGGTTCACTATGTCTAGCAGGATTTTTCTTCATAGCCGAGTAAGGATTACCTCCGGGTAAGCTCTTGGCTAACCAATCTCATGAAGCCAAGTGATTTGAAGATCGGGCAAGGTATTTATCAATAAAATAGTGGTCCGAGTAAGCTTGATGTGAGTGATGAAGTGTCTCAAGTAACATCGGGCAGGGTTCAACTCTAGCAGGCTACAGTTTTACCAAGCACACTTGGATTTGCTAATAAGCTATTCCTAGCAAGGAGTTGAAGGGACCATTGAAGAACAAGGTTGCTCGTATGGTCATGTCGGGCAAAGTTTGATGTGATCAAGAAGATTGAATTCTGCTAGGTAAGTATTTTCCTTTGGAAAATATTCTAAGTAAAGCCTACCCGGAGAACTGTCCAAGCACACTTCAAAGTTACCAGGTCTACCCAAAGAAGACAAAGGCACAAATCCTATCCGGTGAAGACAACTTATGCAAAGTCTACCTGTTTTTACACTTAGCGTAGTTTTGAATATGTATTATTTATTTAGGGTTTCTAGAATGAATGACAGCTGTCTGGAGGTGTCAGACCTATAAAAGGAATATTTTATGGCACGCCTCCTAACGGACAAGCCAATTAATATTGAGAGAATATCTGTTGAGCGTAATGGCTGTCATAGAATAGTACGGATATGACTTTCCTATCAAGAAACCCTAAATCGATTATCATTTGTATGATTTATGTTATATGAATGGAAATCTTTTGAGTGATTCTTGTGTGTGTTTGTTACCTTTAATTAATCTTTTAGCAACTACACTGTTTGTTTCTGATTCCGCCTTAAACAAACGGTTCTCTTTCCTAAAATAGCAACTGTCATTAACTCTCTGGTCGACACATTTATTGTGTGAGTTATGACTTGATTGTGATTGTGAGTGATTATTCGGGACCGACACCCGCTATTTACTTGTTTACTAATATTTGAAATATAGATTCCAAATATTATTTTTATCCACAAAATAGGATGTTACAAATCTCTCCCCCTGAAATAGGTTTCGTCCCCGAAACCTTTTCATACCTTGAATAATTCAGGATAGTACTTTCTCATGTCACCTTCGGCTTCCCATGTGGTATCCAAACCTCACCGATGTTTCCATTGTACTTTCTCTTGGCTTATATCTTTGTTTCTAAGTTGCTTAACTTTATGATCAAGAATTGCTACCAGCTTTTCTATATAGTTAAGCTTATCATCCACCTCAATGTCATTTAATGGCACAATTGACGTTTCATCGGCCAAACATTTTCGTAAATATGACACATGGAATGTGTTATGGATTCTGTTTAGTTCTTCAGGTAAATCAAGCCGATAGGCCACTTGCCCCACACGAGCAATTATCTTAAACGAACCAATGAATCATGGACATAGATTACCACGTTTACAGAAATGAATCACGCCTTTCCATGGAGATACTTTTAACATAACATAGTCTCCTACTTGAAATTCAAATGGGTGTCTCCGTTTATCAACATACGACTTTTGTCGATCCTGAGCCGCTTTTAAATGTGCTCTGATTTGATCAATCTTTTCGTTCGTTGCGTTTACCACTTCTTTGTTTGCGAGTTCTCTTTGACCAACTTCTACCCAACACACTAGAGTGCGACATTCTCTACCATAAAGCATTTCAAATGGGGGCATCCCAATGCTTGAATAGTAACTATTATTGTAAGAGAACTCCGCCAGGGGCAAATACTTTGGTCCCAACTGCCACCAAAATCAATTATACAAGCACGAAGCATATCCTCGAGAGTTTGAATTGTTCTTTCACTCCATGTCTTGACACCACCTCATTAATATATACTTCTGGCATTCATTCTGAAGTATATTTTTCATGAATGGGTATAAAGTGTGCACTTTTTGTCAAACGATCGACAACTACCCATATCGTATCATGTCCTTTTACTGTTTTTGGAAGTTTAGTTATTAAATCCATCTCAATGTATTCCCACTTCCATAACGGAACCTCTAGAGGTTGCATTTTTCCATATGGTTTATGGTGTTCAACCTTAACTTGTAAATAAGTCAAACACCTTTCCATATATTTAACGATATCTCATTTCATACCAAGCCACCAGTAATTTTTCTTCAAGTCATGGTACATTTTGGTTGCACCTAGATAGATTGAATACTTTGATTTATGTGCCGCATCTAGAATGATCATTTTAATTGAACAAGACTTAGGAATCCAAATACGTCCAAAACGAATCTTATATTTATCATTTTCTTTCAGGTCCCCGATTTCAGCTGGATCTTACTCAAATCATGTCATAACTCACACAAATAAATGTGCTGACAAGAGAGTTAATGACGGGTAGTTACAATGTGCCGATTTTAGAAAGATTACTGTTTGTTAAAGGCGGAATCAATAACAAACTGGGTAGTTACAATTAATAATCAGAGTTAGAAAAACACAAACAAGATTCACTCCAAAGATTTCCATTTATATAATATTCATCATACAAAAGGTAATCGATTTAGGGTTTCTCTTAGGAAAACGGCAGTAGCTCAATAAAGATTATCGTATTCAGCTGCCTATTTTTCCGTGTTGTGTCTCTGTCCTCAGGTGTGCCCTAATTATTCCTTTTATAGGCCTGACACCTTTGGACAGCTGTCATTCCTTCTAGAAACCCTAAACGAAAAGACATATTCAAGTTACATACCAAAATGTAAAACAAGTCTTGTAGGCTTTGCATCAATCTTGTCTTTCCGAGTATGCTTTGCCTTCCTTTAGGACTTGGTACTATAAAGGTGTGCTCGAGATCAGTTTCCGGGTATACTTTACTTGAAGAGTATTTTACCAAGTAAAATACTCACTGGGTAGACTTCAATCTTCTTGACTTTGCCAGACTTTGCCCGACAAACCCATACGAGCAACCTTGTTCTTCAATGGTCCCTTCAACCCTTTGTTAGAAAATAACTTATTAGCAAAGTGTGCTCGGTAGCACTGTTCCTTGCTTGAGTTGAACCTTGCCCGATGATACTTAGAGATATATCATTAACACATCAAGCATACTTGGACCAACTTATTAATCAATACCTTGCCTGGTCTTCCAAATACTTGGCTTCTTGAGCTTGTTAGCCTAAAGCTTACTCGGAGGTGAACTTTACTTGGCTATGAAGAACAAACCTGCTTGATACAGTGCACCATGCCCGAACTTGCATAAACTAGTGAACCTTGCCCCATAATACACTAATTTGCAAACCCTGCTCGGATTTCCACTAAAGAAGACTTAAAGAAGATAACCCTGCCCGATAGACAAAAATCGTACCCGGCTAAGTAAAAGCTTGCTCGGAAGTCTAAGGTGTGCCCGAATCCATACTTAGCAAATTCTGAGGAGGTTGAGAAGATTCCAATCTTCCATATGTTCCATAGAACACGTCTTTGACTTAACAATCTCCCCCTTAGGTCAATTTCTTAACTCAACAATCTCCCCCTAGATTGGAACACCTCAGCTAACCCAAAACACATCTATAGTTACTTACACAGGATTAAAATACACATCAAACTAAATTCAAAGTTACATAATCAAATTATATAAACAGCTACATATTTAAAAGTTGTCAAATGACATTACAAATCAAATCCTACTCTATGAATCTTGTCTCCTTCTTTCATTGTAGGCAGCTTGTCTTCTGTTTGTTATCACTGATGCAGCTCTCATTTTAAAGATATCAAGGGCTCAGTAATGAGTATGACCTTCTAGTATGACTAAGTCCCTTATATACATTAGATCTTCATTGTGCAAGCAATTCAAGTCTTCATCCTTCTTGATTATCCCCAGTACTTTTCCATCAGAGTTTTTCAGCAAGTAATGGTCAACATTTTCTTTGTATTCAACCTCAGTAATGATGCCCTTTCTTTGGACTGTGTAGTTGGGGCATGTCATTCTTCTTCCAAGGCTTAAGCATGCATTCAGATTTAACACTGGATTCCTGTCTCTGACAATTACTTGGTAGTATAGTTCAGCTTTGTCCATTTTCAATAACTTCTCTGACCTTTTCGATCTGTGAAGTTGAATCATTCTCCAACTTCTCTTTTCTTTTAAGAACCGGAATCCCTGGTCAGCTTCTTTCTCCAAAAACTTTGAGAGATCATTCATTTGCCTTCCTGCCATCTTGTTTCTGTCTCTATAATCATACAGGTCAAGTGTGGCCATTCTTTCAAGTTGATCTTGAGTATACTCATAAAAGTCACTTCTCACAACTATCTCTCTTTGCTTTCTACTTTCCATAATCACTCTTAAGCATTCAGATACAGAATCATAGTAGAGTTCTCTGGGAAGATCCACATCTGAGTGTGGTCTTGATGTTCTTTGTAGTGCAGACCTACTTGATTCACCTCTTCCACCTTGCGGATGTCTTCTTGAAATTGGAGGCCTAGATGGAATAGACTTCATGGGTTTTCTCGGACCCAGATTGAAAGTTTTGATGTAGATTGCCTCTACCATCTCAGGTGGAAGGTTAGCTAGTTCAACTACATCTTGTCCAGATAGTTCTTTAAGATTGAGCAACATTTCTGCCATACCAGGTCTGTTTGACAGACCAGCAGGTACAAATTTTCCATCCACAAAGCTTCTAGGGTTTTCTCCTTCCCTTAGAGCTTTCTCCCAATCAGCCTTTTGAATGTAGAAAAGATTTTTCAAATCTTCCTTTTCTAATGCATCAAAAGAGGCTTCATCCATTCCCCTTTGGTTTATCATTATCCCCCTTAGAATATTTATCATTTCTTCATTCTCCCAAGGAACAATTAGTTCATCTTCAGGATCAGGCTTATCTTCTTGAGGAGTTGGGGTTTCATCAACAGGTACTTCCTTTGACATTTCCTTTTCACTCTGAATCTTCCGTTTCTCCCTCAGAGTCACTATCATTCTTTTCTTTATTGGAGGCTCAACAGATGTTTCAGATTGTTTAGCAGAGCTCTCAGTTTGGACCCTCTTCAGTTTTTCTTTTCTTTTCAGTTTATTGTATTGGTCCAATACTAATTCTCTAGATAGGTTCTCAACTATTTCAAGCTTCAAACCTTTCTCCAGCAGATATCCACACATTCCTCCAAACTTCTCTTTCAATGTTTCCATCTTTTCAATCTTCTCATTCTCATTTACACATTTCTCAATCACCTTTTCTCTTTCACTGTTGTAAAGGTCTTGGAGTTTATCATGATTGAAATGGCTCAAATCTTTTTCAGAGTATCCATGCCTTCTCAGATATTCTCTGTGTTTCTGAGCATCTTTATTCTTTTGTTGCATGGCTCTTTTGATTTTTTCATTTTCTTCCTCAAGCCTCTGATTCAGCTCACTATCATTCATATGAGCCACACTTTCAAAGTTCACACCAAGTGCCCTTAGCTTCTTAATCAAAGGATTGTTCATTTTAGCATTCAATAAACTCTGCTCAATGTTTACTCTCTGCTCATCAGTCATTACTACTTGTGGAGTCTCAACATTTGCAGTCTTGGCACTCTTTCCTTGATCATCATCAGGATTATCATCATCATCTGAATCCTCAGATTCATCCTCCTCTTCAGTTAAGTCATTTACAGCATCAATCTTGGGTTCATCAGAGGGTGGATGCTCTGTATTTGATTCAGTTCTAATTGGCACATCAGGAACATTTGGAACACCTGGAATTCTTTGATCTGGTTGCAGTGTCTGTAGTGGAATTGCCCTTATTGGACTAGCATCTTCATCTGGAGTTACAACAAAGTACTTGTTCTTGTCATCCCATCTTCCATTCTTTGCAGACTCAATACCTTTAGCTTGCATAAATGTTTCTGGTCTATCCCTTTTTCTTGAGTATTTCTTTCCATACTTGGGATCATCCACATACTCCCATTCATCAGGATTTTGTCTAATGTCATCTTTAATCTGTTGAGCCCATTTCTTTGCAACCATTGAGGACATGGACTCACCAATTTCCTCTTCAACCATCATATCAGTATTCAGATTTTCTGGTTCAGCAGTCTCATTTGACTTTGTTTCTTGTTGACTTTGAGTTTGAAACATGCTAACCACTATAGCTAAGGAATTGTTTTCCTCTTGCTCTTTTAACTTAATCAAGGCTTCAATCACCTCTTGATCAGCCACTTCTTCAATAATTTCTTTTGCAAACTTGGCTTGGTTGAAAAGGTTTCCTGCTCTGCCAACTCTACAGGGTCCATGGTTTGGGCTAGTATCTCTCTGTCCCTTGTTTCTCTTAAAATATTTTCATGTTCCCTTAAAGCAGCAGCAGCAGCAGCTTCAGCATCTTCTGTAAACAACACATCCTTTTCGGGATAGGCCTTAGCAGGCTCTTCTTCTGTGACCTTTTCTTTGCCTTTATCCATCCTTTTAGGCACTACTTCCTCCTCATCATCAGATTGTCTATAGTCATCAATCTCCTTCTCAAGTGCTTCTAATTCAGGGTCATACTCTACCCTCTTGGAGCTTTCAGGTTGCTCACCTTCAGTAATGATTGGCTCCTCAGTAGCAGTCATCCCTTGAATAATTTCATCAGTTTGAGTTTCTTTCAGCACATCAGTGACCATATCAGTGGTAGTCACTATTTCTTCATCATTTATCTTTTCACTCTCATATACTGTCCCAACATTCTCTTCAACATCCTCTTTATCTCTTTCCACATTTGCTATTTCATCATTGTAATCATAATCTTGTTCTCCAACATCTGATCTATCACCTTCATACTCATCATCTTCAGCTCTCCTCTCCTCACTACTCTCCTCTCTATCATCATATGCACTCATAATTAGTTTCAAACTGTCTACAGTCTCTACACATGTTCCAGTTATAGTTTCAACATTCACACCAGAGTCAGTAGGTATTATTTCATTCTCCTCCTGTTTTGGGGCAGCTGAGGTCTTCTCAACCTCCTGCTCCAGGGATTCAATTCTCATTTTAGTTTGTACCAACCTCTCAAGCAACATAACATTCTCCATTGTCACCTCCTCATTCCTTCTTTTCAGTTCAGCATTTTCTTTTAACAATGTCAATAAGTCAGTGTCAGTGGGTGGTGTTGTGGGTGGTGATGTAGAAAATGGTTCATTTTCAGTTTGTTCTTAGGTTGTGTTGTGAGTTTGGAAAATGGATTGTGGTGGTGATTGTGTATGAGGTGGGCTTGGAATTAATGGATCAGAATGAATTGGGCTAGATTTTGGTGGTGTTTGTGGTGTTGGGGATATATGTGTTGATGTATCAGGTTGGCTTATGGTTAGGGTTTGGGGTGGGGATTGAGTGGTTTGATGTGGTGGAGTTTGTGGTGGTGAGGGTATAATGGGTTGATCAATGTGTGGTGGTGATTGTGGTGGTGTTGGAATAGGTTGTTCTTGTTCCTCAAGTTGCTCCCCCTGATCAAGTGTATCAACATTCATAGCTACTCCTGCTCCTCCACCATCTCCATCATCGACATTATCATCTCCATCATCAGAACCATTATCATCATCCTCATAATTATCTACCCCTCCTTCCTCCTCTGAGCTCAACTCAGGCACTGGCATCACATTCAAGTCATGGTCCAACAACCATGGCAAGATCTCAAACGGAATGTTTGAGTCATATTTATTGGCCACACCCGGTTTTCTGATTCTTTTGTAAGGGTCAGGATTCTGCAGTAGGTGTGTAATGCCAATAGTGGGTAGATTTTGTAATTCACGGTTGAAGATTATCTGTAGGAATCTTGGGTACTACAGAAATCTATCTACCTCAGCCTTCTTCAAGTTTGATACCAATCCATCAAAAATCAATTTTGAGAAATTGAATGGCAAATCATATATAATCCCCACGGTGGCATTTGTTAGATCACGACTCATCAGAGTCCATGAAACTTTTCATGGAGCAAATCCCTGTATCACATGGTGAATGAGAAATCTATACAACATAGGGAACATTCCCATTTGAAATTTTCCATCATGGACTGTTCCCTGATAACCCATCGTCTCTTCAAATATTTTCATCAGGTGTGCTGTATTGAAGTTTATTGGATTATGGTCACCATCATTTAACCGCAAGCATCTTCTTATCATTCTTTCAGTTATGTGTATTTCTTGTCTTGCAACAGTTGCTTCGATTCTCTTTCCATTGATGTCTTCAACCAATTCTGCAGATCTCCAGAAATCCAGTGAATGATTTCTGTAGATGACAGGACATTCAGTGAAAGCAAAGCTGACATTCGATCGAGCCATCCATGTAATCATTCTCGCCACCGGCTCGTTGTCAGGTGTGACTTGCAATAGTGCACACATGTTATGATTCTTTTCAAAGAAGTACTTGGGTTGTTCTTCTTCTGCCATATTTGAACAATAAAATCAAACACATTCAAAGTGAAATTAGTCATAAAGTTCAGTACTTTAAGTAATTTCAAGGTATAAAAATGAAGAAGAAAGAGAGAAAAATCATCAAGAACCTGTTCTTCGACAAGTTTATAACCTAAACACATAAACAAAATATTAGTAATCAAATACATAATCAAAGCCCATAATAGTCTAATCGTGATCGGAAAACACATTATTAATACTTACCGAGTCGGAATTAGAGGGCTGATTCAAATTAGGGTTTGGATTAAGAATGAATGCGATAGGTCGGTTTGGGTTTCTTTGCGAGTAAGCAGTTGCAGTGGAAGGAGAGAGAGGTAAATGTAATGTTGAAAATTTTTGCCTAACTCCCTCTTATATACCTTTTGAAAGTGGGTTTTAAATGCTTTTTGTCATTTTGTGAATTATTAGCTGTCAAATTGTAACATTATCCACTTGATATTTTAAAACAATTTTTAAAACATATAACTTTTTATCATTTTAGGCTTAGCAAACCTTACTCGGAAAAGTAAACCTTTGCAAAGTCTACTCGGTATACTTCCACTTACACAAAGCGTACCCGATAAAATATTAAACCTTGCTTGATATTTTCTTTTAATTTTATAAGGTTTACCCAATTCCTTGTTACTCACAAACATTGTTTGGTCAAGCTAGATAATTTAAAGTCAAGACACTATGAAGAAAGTTTACCCGAAATACCAGATTTCTTGAGAACTTAATCACAAGACAGTTAATCAAGTATAAAATATCAAATAAACATCCTTGCTAGGAATCAATTAAGATACCCATATAAATTTCTTAAATTTAAATTAAGAAGCTTAATCTAGCATAAACCTATCATAATAAGAGATATATTCAATCAATCATATTAAGAACATATTCAATCAAGCATACATGGAAACATAGTGTGCCCGAGCAACCTTCACACTGTTTAATGTGCCCGAACAACCTTCTTATGCAAAGTATACCCGAACAATCTTCCTAGAGTACAAAGTGTGCCCGAAATGAATCTTGCAGACAGTGTACTCGGAAAGTTAAATTTTGAAATTACCAAGTATATTGAGGGAACAATAGTGTACCCAGAATATAAAGTGTGCCCGAAAGACAAAGTCTGCCCGAAAACACTTGTAATTTCAAAGCAATCATAATCACAAGGAATACATAGCATGCCCGAAATGAAATTAAATATAAAACACCTAAGTGTACTATAGTCTAAAATTTCAAAGAGCTTGCCAGACAATCCTATATTAGCACTAAGCTTCCTAGGATCAACACATTCACACATCAGGTATGCTTGGGAACTAACCTAAATAGGATAGTCTACCCGAGAAAATTCAAATCATCAAATCATACCCGAAAAAGACAAACTTAGATAAAAGTACCTAAGTGTGCCCGGAAAGGTTATAAAGCATCAAACCTTACCTGAAAAAGACAAACTTAGATAAAAGTACCTAAGTGTGCCCAGAAAGTTTATAAAGCTGTAAACCTTACCCGAAAATACATATTCAACCATATTAAACTTTTTTTATGCCCGGGAAGATTTGAGAACATCAAACCTTACCCGAACTTACATAGTCAACCTATTAAATGCAAAATGCAACACTGTTTGACTTAAACAAGTTGTCAGAGATTTTTCTAAGTTATGTATCATTACAGATCATAGTTTAAGAGCAAATGGTGCATTTAGAGATCAAATTTCAGTCATGTTTCAATTCAAAACAATTTCTTTTGTAAACTGAAAAGATCTTAGGAATGGGATCATATTGACTAAGTAGCTTTCTCAATACTTCATTCTCAGCATTATTATGACTACAAAGACAGGTCAACAGCAGGTCTAGACTTAACATGATTTTCATTTCTTTTGTGATATGATTAAGTTTCAATTAAGTTGCAGAAAATTTAATGGATAACACATATTATTTTCTGATGCTCCTTATCTATCCTCAAGGCTTATTTGGCTTTCTCCAGATCACCCCAATTTGACTTTGACCCCCTGGTTTTGGTTAAAAACTTTAATGACAGAACATATTTTTGAAGATTTATAAGATATTTCTTTTCAAATCTACAAACATATGTGAGGTTGAACGTTGGACTTACATGCCACGCAAGTCGGACTTACAGGCCTTTCATTCAGGATGTTTAAAGGACTTATATGATTGCCTCCACCTTTGTAGTTCTGGAATTAACCCTCATGTTTGTATTTTCTTAATAAAAATTTGTGAACAAGTATCAACTTTTGGTTGACAAAATTTTGAAATTAAAGTAGTTCACAACTGTTCTTTGTCATTCTTTAAAAGATGTTTCATTTTGGGTAACCAAAGACCAACAGGATTGTGTATGACTGGATAATCACTTTTCTGCCTATCATTTGAAAAGGGTTATCTAGGAACATGCATAGACAACAATGTAACTCCACATAAATCTTAGCATATTCTTTATGTTTATATCACCTTAGATTTTACATATCATGAGAAAGCAACCATACATGTAAATGATTGTACTTAGAGTTCTTTTAGCCTAATAAATCCATATGATTGGCTAAGTAGTCAATGTACTATCATTTCCCATAGAGCTCATGCTATATTTGGATTTCATCACCTATTCAAACTCCAAACACATTTGTTAATTGGTTGAACCAAAGATGATATCATCAACATAGACTTGTAACAGCAGCAAGTCTGATCCCTTTCCTTTGTAGAAGAGTGTCTTATTAATGGCTCCCCTCTGAAAACCATTTTCAATAAGATGATTTGACAGCTCATCATACCATGCTCTAGGAGTCTGATGCAACCCATAAAGGGCTTTGTTTAGCTTATACACCCTGTTTGGATACATAGGATCCTCAAAACCTGGAGGTTGAGCAACATACACCTCTTCATCAATCTTTCCATTTAGAAATGCAGACTTTACATCAAGCTGGAATATTCTAATGTTCTTTGAGGCAGCATATGCAAGAAAAATCCTGATAGCTTCAAGTCTTGCCACAGGAGCAAAAACTTCCTCCAAGTCTATTCCTTCCTCTTGAAGGCATCCCAGTGCCACAATCCTAGCTTTATTCTTAATCACCAAACCCCTCTCATCGCTTTTGTTTATGAAAACCCATTTGGTTGCTATTACATATCTGTCAATTGGTCTATCAACAAGATCCCACACATGTAGATCTCTGAATTGTGCCAGTTCTTCCTGCATTGCTTCTACCCAACTATTGTCTTTTAGTGCTTGAGCAATGTTCTTAGGCTTTATTTGGGATAGAAAGCATGAGTAAAGACAGATGTTAGCAATTTCTGAATGACTTCTTGTGACTCTTTCATGTAAATCTCCAATGATGTTTTCAGAAGGATGATTCTTTTCTACATAAGGAGTTTGAACAATCATATCTGTAGACACAGTTGTGTCAAGATTTGACTCATTGAATTCTGGTTCTTCAATGATCAAATCAGTCTCTGCATCATGAAATTCTGGTGCTTCATCATTATGTTGTCCTGAAGTAGATGCACCATTGTTTCCAATATTCAAGCTTTCAAACAAATGTTGAAATCTTGCAGTAGTTACATATTCTTCAGTTGTTTGGTTGCTTGGATTTTCTTCAGTCTGAACCTGATCATTCTCTACTTCTTGATTGTCTTGATTAACCTCTGCATGATCATTTTCAGACCTGTGATTGTTTTCTTGATCATTTTCTTGATCTTGATCAATAATTACACTTGAGGAGTTCTTCACAAAAGTATATTCCTTTTCTTTTCTAGCAACCTTTTTCCACAATTTTTCTAAGTCTAGTGGTTTCTTCCTTTTCTCTTCAATTATACTGGTCTTGTAGAATAAGTCATCAAAGTCTTCAGGGTAAATCTTGAAAGACCTTATCAACTTTTCATGATCAAACAGCCATGCTGCACCATCAACTGTGTTGAATTGATTCTCATTAAAGATGGTGTCAGATGATTCTATGACACTCAGATGGTCTTTCACATATACTCTGTATGCCTTTGAGTGTGTAGAATATCCAACAAATAAACAATCTAGAGATTTTGTTTGAAACTTGCTCAAATAATCCCTTGTGTTCAGAAGAAAACATTTGCATCAAAAGGGCTTGAAAAACTTAATATAAGGCTTTATGTCATGGAATATTTCATATGGAGTTTTGTTATGCCTTTTGTTGACAAGCACCCTGCTCTGAACATAGCAGGCTGTATTTATGGCTTCAGCCCAAAAAGTAACAGGCAAGTTAGCATCTGCTAACATGGTTCTTACAGCTTCAATTAAAGTTCTATTTCTTCTCTCTGCAACACCATTTTGTTCAAGAGTTCTAGGAGCTGAGAATTGTTGAAGTATTCCTTTTTCTGCACAAAATTCTTGCATAACTCCATTCTTGAACTCAGTACCATTGTCACTTCTCATCATTTTAACCTTCTTATTCAACTTGTTCTCAATCATTGTTACACTTCCCTTAATCAACTCTGCAGTCTCATCTTTGGTACTTAGGAAATAAACCCAAGTATATCTTGAATAGTCATCAATGATCACTAGACAGTATCTTTTCTTTCCTATACTTGGCACACTCACAGGACCAAAAAGATCCATGTGAAGTAATTCAAGTATTTGATCAATTGAATTTATGAGCTTTGACTTATGAGAAGATTTGTGTTGTTTTCCTTTCTGACATGAATTACAATGATCTTCCAATTTGAATTCTCTTGTAGGTAATCCAATCACATGCTCACCTTTCACAAGTCTGTTCATGTTCTTCAAGTTCACATGACACAATTTCCTATGCCACAATTTTGACTCATTTTCAGTGGCTTTGGAGACAAAACATGCACCACCTCTTTAAACAGCTTCTTTCATGTTGAGCTCATATAGGTTGCCATTTCTAGGTGCCATCATCATAATCATTTCATGTGGAATCACAAACTCAGGTTTTAAGATGAAATAGTGAGAATCATCAAAACTGACTTTGTAACCCTTTTCACACATTTGTGATATGCTCAGTAGATTATACTGAAGACCCTCAACATGAAATACATTATCAAATGAGACTTTTCCATTTGTTCAAATTCCTTTCCCCACAATCTTTCCACAATTTTCATCACTTCCAAATGCTACAGGACCTTCATACATTTCTTCAAAATTGACAAGTGATCTTTTGTCACAAGTCATGTGCCTAGAACAACCACTATCCATATACAATATATCATTAAGTGGAGTGGACTATTCCTGAGATAATGAACCAACTTCTTTTTCAATCAAGGCCATGAAAGCCACATTTGCCCTCTTGATGTCATCTGCAATGTCTTCTTCATGATTACTCCAATCAAAGTTACCTTCATGCTGTGAAGTTACAGCCACATTCCCTTGATTTCTTGGTTGACTTTGGTTGGATGGAACTGAATTATTTGGAACAGTTTGATTATTCTGATAGTTGTTCCTTTAAATTCCTTGATTATGTGGCACAACTTGTTGATTATTGTTCATTTGAGTCTGTTGGAAGTGTTGAAGTTGGGGTTATAGTTGTTGGAGTTGTTGTTATTGAAGTTGTTCCTCGGCTGAATCTGTTGTTGAAACTGATGCTGCTGGTTTCTTGGTTGGTTTTGAAATTGGTTCACTTGATAGTTCCTTGGTATGTTGCATTCTCTAGAAAAATGACCTGGCTGTTGGCAATTGTAACAGATGGCCCTTGACTTGTCAAACCCAATTCTTTCATTTGGCCTTGACAGAAGTGATCTACCAGTTCTGTTATACAGCCTCTTGCTTCTGAGTGCCAACATGGTAGCTTGCCATTTCAAATCCATGTCCTCCAAAGCATCTTGAACAATGCTTGTATGAACCATGTTCTTTGCAACAAAAGCATTATAAGATTCAGTGAACATTGAGAATAAACCATGATAGTCTGATCCATTATTTCCATTGCCACCAACAAGAGGTGTATGTCCACTAGCCATTGAGGCTGAATCATGTTCTTCCAAGAGTTGGACATTAAACCTTTGCTGATTTTATGAGTTGCTTGAACTACCACCAACAAAAGCCTTAGGTGTATCAACACCATGCTCATTTGGTTCTTCAATGATGGGAATCTGTTGTTGGTTTTTGGTTGACAAGTTCCCCATAGGTGCAATGAGAGCATTGGTTACTTGAAAACATGGCTTCTCTTTTTTGATCATTATATTCTCAATCATTTCTATTTCTGCAGCTTGAAGGAAACATACTACATCATCCACTTTCAACTCATTGAAATTGGGCTTTTGAAGGATGAATTTGCAGGCAGTGTACCATTCTTTGGGCATTGAATTGAGCAACTTGGTATTTAGGTCAAAATCAGTCATGACATAATCAGTTGTCCTCAACTCATTCACAATAGCTAGAAAACGTTCTAGTATTGATTTAAATCTTTCTCCTTCCTTATACTTGAACATTTCCAACTGTTGCTTCAATCTTTGTTTCTTTATATTCTTCAGCTCAGTATTCCCCTCATACATCTCAAGTGTGGCATCATACATTTGTTTGGCAGGTGTATGATGTGCCACCTTGGTTAAGCTCTCCCAAGACAGTCCTAGCTTAATCATAGCTAAGGCCCTGTCATCCACCTTTCTCATTCTTTCTCTTACAGCAGCAGTTCCAGCAGTGTTTGCACCTTCCTCAATTGCAGCTTGTGAACCATTCTTGATGGAGTTCCACATATCAACATCATCGTAGCATACGGCTGCTTCGAAAAGCACTTTCCACTTGGTGAAGTTTTCCTGTCCATACAATCTTGGTATCTTGTTAGTAGACACCTCTTGTTCCTCATATCCAGACATTTTCAAAGACTTAAAATCAGTTTCTTTGTAGAAAGCAAAGTTTTAAAATTATCAGATCTGAAAACAGATTGTCCAGATCTGATGTGTATGATATGATTAGAGCAAGATTTATATATAAAGATTAAAGCTTTTATTGAAATAAGGAAGAGAAAACACCGGTAGATTGAAGATCTGGAAGAAAAAATGAAGAACAGAGCTGCTGACATCACGAATCAATGGAACAGTGGTCTGCTTAAGTCATCTTTCTTCAAATCTTCAATCAGCAACAAGAATCTTTCCAAAATAGCAGTAACGGGCTCTGATACCACTTGTCAGGTCACCGATTTCAGCTGGATCTTACTCATATCATGTCATAACTCACACAAATAAATGTGCCGACAAGAGAGTTAATGACGGGTTGCTATATTTAGAAAGATTACTGTTTGTTAAAGTCGGAATCAATAACAAACAGGGTATTTGCAATTAATAATCAGAGTTAGAAAAACACAAACAAGATTCACTCAAAATATTTCCGTTTATATAATATTCATCATACAAAAGGTAATCGATTTAGGGTTTCTCTTAGGAAAACGGCAGTAGCTCAATAAAGATTATCGTATTCAGCTGCCTATTTTTCCATGTTGTGTCTCTGTCCTCAGGTGTGCCCTAATTGTTTCTTTTATAGGCTTGACACCTTTGTACAGCTGTCATTTCTTCTAGAAACCCTAAACGAAAAGACATATTCAAGTTACATATTCAGAAATAATCCTAAGTGTAAAACAAGTCTTTCGGGAAGGCTTTGCATTAATCTTGTCTTTCCGAGTATGTTATGCCTTCCTTTAGGACTTGGTAATATAGAGGTGTGCTCGGGATCAGTTTCCGGGTAGACTTTACTTGAAGAGTATTTTACCAAGTAAAATACTCACCGGGTAGACTTCAATATTCTTGACTTTGCCAGACTTTGCCCGACAAACCCTTACGAGCAACCTTGTTCTTCAATGGTCCCTTCAACCCTTTGTTAGAAAATAACTTATTAGAAAAGTGTGCTCGGTAGCACTGTTCCTTGCTTGAGTTGAACCTTGCCCGATGATACTTAGAGATATATCATTAACACATCAAGCATACTTGGACCAACTTATTACTCAATACCTTGCTCGGTCTTCCAAATACTTGGCTTCATGAGCTTGGTTAGCCGAAAGCTTACTCGGAAGTGAACTTTACTTGGCTATGAAGAACAAACCTGCTTGATACAGTGCACCATGCCCGAACTTGCATGAACTAGTGAACCTTGCCCGGTAATACACTAATTTGCAAACCCTGCTTGGATTTCCACTAAAGAAGACTTAAAGAAGATAACCCTGCCCGATAGACAAAATATCGTACCCGGCTAAGTAAAAGCTTGCTCGGAAGTCTAAGGTGTGCCCGAATCCATACTTAGCAAGTTCTAAGGAGGTTGAGAAGATTCCAATCTTCCATATGTTCCATAGAACAAGTCTTTGACTTAACAATCTCCCCCTTAGGTCAATTTCTTGACTCAACATTTTCTTCTGAATGTCGGACTTGGCCAACAATTCTTTCGCGCTTTAAATTTTCTTCTTTTAGTGCTTCCTTTTACGCAGTTTTAATTTGGTCAAGTAAGTCCGAATTTACAATCAGTTTATATGATTTCACCTTAATTGGAGAATAATTCTCTTTTCGGCCTAGGGCATCAGCTACAACGTTGGCTTTACCTGGGTGGTAGAGAATTTCGCAATCGTAATATTTGACTAATTCCAACCACCGACGTTGTCTCATGTTTAATTCTTTCTGATCAAAGAAATATTTCAGACTTTTATGATCAGTATAGATAGTGCATTTCGTTCCATATAAATATTGCCTCCATATCTTTAGCGCAAATACTACTGCTGCTAATACAGATCATGGGTTGGGTAGTTTGCTTCATGTAATTTCAATTGTCATGAGGCATATGCTATAACCTTCCCTCTTTGCATAAGGACACAACCAAATCCAACACGTGAGACGTTGGAATAAACTACAAAGTCCTATGTTCCTTCCGGTAAAGCTAGTATTGGAGCTATAGTTAGCATTTCTTTCATGATTTGAAACGCCTTTTCATGTTCTGAGTTCCATTAAAAGTTGGAAGTTTTTCGAGTTAGCTTTGTTAACGAGGAGGCTATTTTCGAAAATTCCTGAATGAAACGTTGATAATAACCGGCTAAACCAAGAAAAATTCTTACTTCAGTTGGGGTCTTTGGAGGAGACCATTGCATAATAGACTCTATTTTAGCTAGATCCCCTAAGATACTCTCCTCGTTCATCACGTGACCAAAGAATTGAACTTCTCTAAGATACCCTCCACTAAGATACCCTCCTCGAGTGTTTGAATTGTACGTTCGGATTAACCATCCGTTTGAGGATGAAAATCGGTGCTAATATCGAGACGAGTTCCCCAGGCTTCTTGAAAATAACGCCAAAAATGAGAGGTAAAACGAGCATCGTGATCAGAAATGATAGTCAATGGTAAACCGTGTCGGCAAACAATTTCCCGAACATTAGATTTGAGCAAGCTGCTCGACAGAAAACTTCTCGCGGATCGGAATGAAATGAGTGAATTTGGTTAAACGATCAATGATCACCCAAATACTATCGTTGCCTTTTTGGATGTTGGGTAATTTAGTGATAAAGTTAATAGCAATGTCTTCCCATTTCCAAATGGGAATCGGTGGTTGCTCGAGTAGACCAAAACGTCTTTGTTGTTCGGCTTTGACTTTTGAGCCAGTAAGACATTTAGATACAAACAACGCTACGTCCTTTTTCATACCCGGCCACAAAAAGGTAGCACGACGATCGAAATACATCTTAAATAGCACCGGGATGAACGGAATATCGTGAATTGTGAGCTTCGTCGAGTATACAAGTACGAAAATCATCGCGATTAGGAACCCACAAACGGTTGAGAAAAATACAAAAGACCATCGGATTTGGTTTTGAGTTGAAGTTTGGCACCACATGACATTTCGTTGTACATGTTACCTTCTTCAACGGAGGTGCGTTGAGCTTGGAAGATACGAATTTGAAAATCGGTTTGAACAACAACACTTAAGAGTAGAACGGATTTAACATTTACCTTTAGACTTAGGGCGTCGGCGACAACATTCGCTTTACCAGGATGGTAGCGAATCTCTCAATATTAATCACTAATTAATTCGGCCCATCGTCGTTGTCTCATGTTGAGATCTTTTTGGTCAAAAATATGTTGAATGCTTTTATGATCGGTAATAACCACACATTTTGTACCATAAAGGTAATGTCTCCAGATTTTGAGAGCTAAAACAACAGCACCAAGTTCTAGGTCATGAGTCGTATAGTTCTTCTCGTTAACCTTATCTTGCCTTTATGCGTAAGCGATGACTTGACCTCGTTGCATGAGAACACAACCAAGGCCTTGATGAAAGGCATCGCGAAATACAACAAAATCGTCGTTTCCATTGGGAATGGTTAGAACGGGAGCATTGAAAAGCATGTCCTTGAGAGTACAAAAAGCTCCCTCTTGCTTCGAACCCTAATCGAAGGGTTTCCCTTTATGAGTGAGGGAGGTAAGAGACAAAGAGATATTAAAAAAGTCTCGAATGAAACGCCGATAGTAGCCGGCCAAACCGAGGAAGGATAGAATTTTCGTGGGAGTCGTTGGAGTTTTCCAATCCTTAACGGCCTCAATTTTAGCGGGATCAACATGAGTACCTTTTTCGTTTATGATATGCCCTAAAAATTGATCTTCCTCGAGCCAAAATTCACATTTGGAGAATTTGACGTAGAGTCGTTCGTTTCTAAGGAATTCAAGAATGGAACGCAAATGATGTCCATGTTCGGCTTTGGATTTAGAGAAGAAAAGGATGTCATCAATAAAGATAATAACAGATTTATCAAGGAATGGTTGCAAACGCGGTTCATGAGAACCATAAATACCGCGGGTGCATTTGTTAACCCGAAGGGCATAACCAAAAATTCGAAATGTCCATATCGAGTAGGGAAAGCGGTTTTTGGAATGTCTTTTTCGCGAACACGTAATTGATGATAATCCGATCGAAGATCGATTTTTGAGAAACACATTGTGCCTTGAAGTTGGTCGACTAGGTCGTCAATTCGTGGGAAGGGATAACGATTTTTTATGGTGAGTTTGTTAAGCTCTTGGTAATCGATGCACATACGAAACGAACCATCCTTCTTTTACACGAATAGGACAGGAGCACCCCAAGGAGAAGAGCTAGGACGAATGAAACCTTTATCGGAAAGTTCTTCGAGTTGGTTTGATAATTCTTGCATTTCCGACAGGGCTAGACGATAATGAGCCTTGGCTACGGGCATCGCGCCGGGCACAAGATCGATTCAGAATTCAATAGGACGAACGGGTGGAAGACCGGTAACATCGTCGGGAAAGACGTCGAGGAAATCACGAACAGTGGAAATATCTTGGATTTTCCTTTCCTTTTTGTCCTTTGTCACCGCGATAGCTAGAAACGGAACGTACTTTTGGCGTAAGTACTTTTGCGATTGGGAGCATGACATAATATTAAGTCTTCTAGAAGTAGCGTTTCCAAAGACTTTAAGTATTTTACCGTTGACTAGCGGAATGCGAATGAATTTATCGAAGAAAACAACTTCGGCACGGTGCAAAGATAACCAATCCATGCCTACTATGACATCGAAACTTCCCATTTGCATCGGGATGAGATCGATGGAGAATTTATGATTAGCAAGGATGAGAGTACAATCGCGGATGACGGAATTGATGGTAATAGAATTTCTGTTGGCGACTTCAACAGAAAACGATCGGGAAAGCTTAGTTCGAGGCATAGAAATTTTCGATATAAATTTCAAAGATATAAAACTTCTATCGGCACTAGTATCAAATAAAATAGAACCCAAATGTTGGTTCACCAAAAACATACCGTTCACGACATCGTTTGCCACTTGAGCTTGATTAGCGTTCATCATAAAAGCTCACCCTTGGTTGCCATGGTTGACTTGAGGTGCTTGTTGTGGAGGAGGAGGTGGTGCTTGTATAGCTTGGATGGGTTGGATGAGTGGTGCATTGAGTTAGGGAAGTTGGGGTTGATAGGTTTGGACATGGTAAGCTTGGGTTTGGTAGTATGGTATAGTCACGGTTTGAGCTTGGTTGACAAAAGTTAATCGTGGGCAATTATTGGGTCTCCGCAGTTGAAGCAAGCTCGGGGTTGTTGGAGTTGGTTTGGTGGGTAGGGTGCATAACGGTTTAGGAGTTTTGGGGAAAGGTCCTTGGTTGGTTAGGTTGGGTTAGTTGTGCGGATCAGCATGTAGTGTTGAGGTGACTAAAACGGTTACAAATAGTGCATTGACAACATAGCAAATGTGATGGGTGGTGACGTTGGCAAGTGTTGCATAGCGAAAAAGTACCGGTATAGGGTCTTCGAGTTTGGGGAGCTTGGGTTTGGTAACAGCAAAGTTTCGGTGATTGGTTTTGGGTTTCTTTTATTTGTTATTGTGGCGGGAGGAGTTGGATTAGTTGATGGCTTGTGGTGTGGGTTCAACCTTCGCTTGAGGTGCGGGCTCGGGCTTGGCTTTCTCGTTTGGCTTCTTGAGGGTTAGGGTACCCGCCTTCACATGATTCTACGATAGCGCACCGGCTAGAGTGATGTCATTCTCAAGATTCACGGGTTTGCTACTCATGACTGAGTCCCGGATTTGCATCGGTAGACCCCCAATGTATTTGTCAAGCTCATGCTCAGCCGGGGTAACCAAATGTGGGACGAGAATGCTCAACTCGTTGAAACGGAGTGAGTAGGCGGCGTTATCACCACTATCTTGCTTGAGGTTCCAAAATTCTTCCTCAAGCTTTTGAAGTTCGTGTTTGGGACAGAGCTTCTTCATCATAAGGTCTTTTAGGTCGTACCATGGAAGAGCCATAGCCGCTTCCGACCCTTGGAGGTGCATAACACTACCCCACCATGTTAGTGCGGTTTTTCTAAACATGCTTGAAGCGAAGTTTGTCATTTCGTTTCGGGGTACTCGCTGTATCTAAACACATTCTCCATGGACTCGAACCATTGCAATAAGGTAGTCGCACAGTTCATACCCAAAAATTCGGTTGGGTTAGCACTAGTAAATTGCTTGTATGGGTAGGATGCGGGTTTGGGTTCAACGGGTGCAACAACGGGTGGTGGAGGTTGGGTAGCTTGGATTTGGGTCACAAGTTCGGGAATCACAGCGGCCATTTTCTTGACGATAAACGCGGCCATACGTCGGTTGGTTGTCTTGCGCGGTCTTAGTGGAGGCATGCTAAAAAGATTATAAAGAAATGGAATAAGTTTTGGGTAAAAAGAAATGAATATGAAGGCGTATAAAAATAAAATAAGATGAAGTTTAAATTATTGATTGTGAATCCAAGAGTTAGTAACGAGGAGATGTTAATGTTAGATAAAATATAAAGCTTTGTATAAAAACAACAAACCGAAAACAAAACGTAAATGATTTTTGAGAGGTTAAAACTTGAAAATTTTGATGTTTTGAGATTTTTATTTTCGGAAAATCGTACATGAACCACCATGATTTGATATTCCGACACTAAAAAGTTTTATAAGACACCATATTAGAGTCTAAACATTTGTACGAACCACCGCAACTTTTTCATGTTTTCGACTCAAATAACGATAATAGCACAATAAATCGAGATACAACGTCGTGTCAAAACACTAGTCCACGAACCATCGTAGTTCTATTGTTTTGACACCGAAAATTTAGGATGGAAACCGGAACGCTCGCATTCGACTACTTAAAGTATTGACATGTATAACACGATTTGTGGCCTAGAAAACGAACACTGTAATCCAACCATCCCAGGTAAGTAAATCACCTTCGATTCTTGGAATCTTTTTGTCAAATGGTCGTTTTATAATGTCTCGTTTACTATGATGGCTACAAACCCGATATAAATGCAATCTTTAAGGGATTTGAAACAACGGGATCCAAGTTAATCTTGTAATCCATAAAACACAATAAAATCTACTTTTGCGTTTTAAGGTAAGGATACCTTGGAAATACTATGAAAGTGTGTATGTGAACATTTTGGATATTGGTGAGTTTAAAACAAGTTTATAAATAACATGCAATATGAACAATGTTAAAACAGATTAAACACGTATATGCACACGTATAGGACTCTAAGCATAACAATACTAGGTCGCTACGTCTAACCACCTATCCTATTGTCATGGCTCTGATACCAATCTGTCATACCCCGACCAAAGGCGGCAGAACATGCCGAGTTGTAACAATTGTCCATAAGCACATGACACTAATTAAAGTGACAATATTTAACAAACTCATTTCATTTCACAACAACGAAAATGACACATAACAAACTTCTTCATAAGATAAACATAACAAAATATAGCAAATAAATATTGTTCATTTACTAATATCCTAAAGGTCTTGACACGTTTTCTCCACAAGCTCGACTCAACCAAGATGAAAACCTGTAACATTTCATAAAATAAAGTTTATCAACACAAAGGTCGGTGAGCAATTCATATGTTTGAGCATATAATATATAGTAAGGAAAAGCCACAATCTTGTATACGAAACAACAAATAAATAGCAATAATTTGGATAATATGAGATCACTAATAAAAATACATTAACGGCACCGTCTATAAGAGAATACCAAATAGATTCGGATTTCTTAGGGACGTTAATAAGAATACATTACCGGCACCGTGCTATAAGAAAATACCAGATAGTTCACGGATTTCTGAATCAACCTTCCAAACGCGATAAAACACATAAGCATATAGACATATAAGCATAGAACACCAAATCGAGCATTTATTTAAGTAAAGTATACAATAACAGTTGTGGTTTAAGAATCAAGTATAAAGCATTTAATTTGAATAAGTATGAAATGTCACCCCCAAAACGAAATGTAGAAAACGGGGTATGAAAATACTCACGTTCAAGTATTAAACTTGAAAGATGATAGTTTGGAGATTTGCCAGAGCGACGGGTTTAACGAACAATGCCTAAAAGGAAAGAAGTTTCGGATTTAAAAAGGTTGTCTTGAAAGTTTTTAAATAAAAATCAATGTTGAGAAATGTAAACAATTAAATTTCAAGGTTTAAAATGTAACTATTTAAGAACTTATAATAATAACCCTTTAAAAATGCTCGAAACTAGGCTAAAGTATCTAACCTTAATATTTACTCAACATATGTTAAGTAATAAGGTGTCTAAAATGCAAGAATGCAAGTCCCTTTGGAATAAAGATAATAAAACGGGTTTTAACGAGTGTTCGGGTTGTTGGTTCGGATCTTGACAATTGGTCAAACCCAAAGTCAACTTTCCAAAATATTAAATGTTATGAGATAACTCATAAAAATCTAATAATAGTTAACCAAGTATGTAGATCTATTGTTTTAGAACTAACAACGTACGTTAAGCGAGTGTTCGGTTTTGTCGGTCCAAACATTGTTATGAGATCAAGTTGGATCCAACATTTCCAAGTACTTAAAATAATAATTAAAATCAGTTTGTAAACTATTTTTAAAGAAATATACAACTCTTAATAGCTAAAAACACACTTGTGCGTCTTAAGCGAGTGAAAATCGGTTTAGTTCAGTTTGGTTCGGTTTCCATCTCACAATAAGTTCATAGATGGTTTCCCCATGCCCAAACATCCAAGAACCTGTATAATAATATACGAATGAAAATACTTAAGTTTTACAACCAAAAAGTTAACAATAAAGTCTTTAAACAAAAGTTCGGTTTTCGGTTCAGATCTAGTTTCGGGTTAAGACCGAGGTGTCACACCCTCAAAATCCACTAACGGAGTTTTACCGTCAGAGGGTGTGAACTAACAGGATCAGAATCATTAGTTATAATCAAACCATAAAACAAAGTTTCAAAACCATGAAAACGTTTACGAGTAATTAAATGCGGAAGCGTAAAACCATAGAAAACAATGTTACGTCACGCAGGACGACTTAAAACCCAATGATAACAGTTAAAAATAAGTTTGCATAGTCAAAAGTGTTTCAAGCAATGCATGATCCTAAACCGCGCGCCCGCCTCGGCTACCTGAGAATAACATACTAAAAGTGTCAACACAAGGTTGGTGAGTTCACAAGTTTATATAAAATAAAGCGTTTAGCGTTTGCGTTCAGCGTTTTGCGTTAAGCGTTTTGCGTTACAGCGTTTTGCGTTACCAGATAGTGTTATGTCAATTATATATCTATAGGTAGCTAGCCTATAAAACAAGTATCACTAAGTGTTCGACACCGAAGCTGACCGTTTATCATTTGCCTTGCCACCAGGTCTATCCCGACCATGGTATGTGTTTAGCCAAGATTACACCCACTCGACCTCCAGTCGAGTTTAGCGTTGGGTGGGGTTTGTCAAACCCAGTAGTACTACTCAACAATGACTCGCTATTATCCAATATTAAACGGTTCGATGTGAATGAAGGACTTTAGTTATTGCGTTTGCCACTTAGTCTTTACAAGTGATATTTAATCTATATTAACAAAATCTTAAATGCGTTTCGGAGTATGTTATCTCCCCCAAGTGAAAAGCGTTTAAAAAGTTTAAAAGGGGAAAGTGAAACTCACTGTTTGCGAAGTATTCCCAAAATAATTCACCATGATGCGCGTCACAGAAAAACTCTCTCTAGCATTCTAAAACAACAAAGAGATTTTTCTAAGTGTCGGAATATTATCGAGTCTCTAGACCCGGCACATAATACCTATGCACATAACATGTTTCGTGTTTCGTTTGTGAATCGTGTGTGACTTTAACAAATGTATTTGTGATACGTTACATGTGTAAGCAATTATTTACGTGTCATGTATTCATAAAGTACATCACTAGCAATTACTCCCCGTAAGGGCAATTTGGTCAACACATAACAATTAACTAGCCATTATTCCCCACGAGGGGAATTTGGTCGAATCATGACAATCAATTAGCAATTATTCCCCGTAAGGTCAATTTGGTCAAAACATAACAATTATATAGCAAGTATCATGTTTCATGCATTTTCACAAAATTCAGCAGCTAGTTTCACCGAGACAGAAATTCTACTTGAAAGATTATACTATTCCACCGATCATAGCATCTCAATTAATTCATCAAAAATCATCACAAAAACATACATGTATTAGGTTTCCAGAACATATTTTATTTTATTTTTATTCCACATAGGTTTCTCACAATGATCATAACATTACAGCAAACTCATAGCAGTCAAATTCTTGCGCAACAGAATGTTATTTGAAATTCCCGTTAAATGAAAAATCCAACAAATGCAAGACCACTTGGGTTAGGTTCCTAACTCAATAAGTCAACTTCCAGAAGTGGAACCAACCCAATTGGTCTCGTAGTTCATGAGATGTAATATTTACAAAACAACCTAACAGCAGGTCTAACAACTCAGCTTTGCACAACGTTTTTGTAAAATCATAAAAGTTAACTTTTACACGTCCAAAAATTGCAAATTTATATTCTTTAGAAACTAGACTCAACCTAGTTTACTGTAGTATCAATAATCTCAACCAATTTTAACATTTACACCTCGTTACAGTCAATTAAACATCAATAACACAATCTGTCCAGAAACTGTTTGCATCCAAACTCAACATATTAACTATCTACGGACCATCATTCATTCATATAACACTCTAGACTCCATAATCACTATCCATGCACATCAATTACACATTACATACATGATTAGGGTTTTTGTTTGAACTCAAATCAAAGACACAAGCAATTAACATGTAACAATATCCAATCTAGTTATCAAATCATCATCAAATCAACAACAATCATATGAATTACATACACACATAAATCGGCCTCTAGGGTTTTCAATTAACCCATTAAACATCGAAATTAAGTATAAAGGATGCATAGGATAGTCGTTTATACCTTCCTAGCACCTTAATCTTCAATCAAAGGCTTGAAATCTTGGTTGTATGTGTGTGTATGAGTGGCGGCAGCCAAGGGAGCCAAGGGAAGAAGGTCCGATCGGGATTGTGTGGGGAGAGAGAATAAGTTAGGGTTTATTATTATTATTATTTATAATAATACTATGTTACACTTTGGCCCCTCCACTTCTAAGTATTACTTATCTAGCTTAAACTAACTTGTTTACATCTTGAGTTAGTGTTTATAACGATGTTATCACACAACACATAAGTCTAACACATAATTATCACATAATTACTGTTTTGACGTTTTTCGTTTATTCACCAATTGTTTGCGTCAACTCGTTTGGGTTTCGGTGTAATTCCCGAAAGACTACACATGTAGTAAGTGTTAAGCGTCATTTAAACCCTAGTTTAAATGTAATGAGGTGTGCGTTATAGATTCAGTGATCTTAAGTTTGAAATGACGGAGTTGAGTTAACGGAGTTAACCTGAAATTGACGATTGTCACATCATGCCCATGTTAAAGAATTTTCGTCCCGAAAATTTGAGTCAAGTCGTGATGAGTGTCTGAAAAAGTAAGAAAAATTTTCAGTTTGTCATACCATCCCCTAGTAGAAAGAAATTTCGTCCCGAAATTTAATTCATACCTCCGGTGATTTCTGACAGTTTGCCGGGTTTCGCGGTTTTCTGTGTTTGGTCAGCCCTTCAAAAAGGTGAGGATACTTTTTCATCATTTGATCCTCGCGTTCCCACGTGAACTCCGGTCCACGTCTCGAGTTCTAACGAACCTTAACGATTGGAATTTTGTTGTGCTTGAGCATTTTGGTTTCCCAGTCCAAGACCTCGACTGGTTCCTCAATGAAACGTAACTGTTCATCAACTTGCAGTTCATCCAAACGGACTACTTGGGTTTCATCAGATAGGCATTTCTTCAAATTGGACACGTGGAATACATTGTGTACGCCACTGAGTTCCGTTGGTAGGTCCAGTCGGTACGCCACCGGACCAATGCGCTCAGTTATTCGATAGGGACCAACATATCGTGGGTTGAGTTTGTTTCGCTTACCAAAATGAACCATACCTTTCCAAGGTGAGACTTTGAGTAACACTCGATCGTTCACTTGAAATTTGAGAGGTTTTCGGCGCTTGTCGGCGTAACTCTTTTGGCGATCTCGTGCTGCTGCCATGCGATTTCGGATTTGAACAATCTTTTTCGAAGTTTCGAGTACCAGTTCTGGACCAGTGATTTGGTTGTCACCCACCTCTGCCCAGCAGAGTGGTGATCGACACTTCCGTCCGTACAGCGCTTCAAACGGCGCTGCTTTAATACTTGCGTGGTAGCTGTTATTATACAAAAACTCTACCAAAGGTAAGTGAGGTTCCCAACTTTTTCCGAAATCCAACACGCATGCACGCAACATATCCTCCAGGGTCTGAATAGTTCGTTCACTTTGCCCATCCGTCTGAGGATGGTATGCTGTGCTCATATCAAGACGGGTGCCTAGTGCGCTTTGCAGCGACTTCCAAAAGTGCGAAGTGAAACGAGAATCTCGATCAGAAATGATTGAGACAGGCACTCCGTGTCTAGACACTACTTCCTTCATGTAGAGGCGAGTCAGTCTTTCCATTTTGTCCGATTCCTTAATCGCTAAGAAGTATGCAGACTTAGTCAACCGGTCAACGATCACCTAGATGGCATCGCATCCCGTCGGTGTCTTAGGTAAACCCGTGATAAAATCCATTGAGATGTGTTCCCATTTCCACATTGGGAGTTCCGGTTGTTGCAGTAGACCAGATGGTTTCTGGTATTCTATTTTGACTCTGGCACAAGTCAAGCATTTGCTCACGTAGGTAGCAATGTCGGCTTTCATGTTCGGCCACCAGTAAAGTGCCTTTAAATCATGATACATTTTATCTGAGCCAGGGTGGATAGAATATCGGGACTTGTGTGCTTCGTCCATCACCAGAGTTCTCAACTCTCCGAACCGTGAAACCCAAATCCGGTTCTCAAAATATCGGACCCCGTCCTATCTGGTTTCAAGTTGCTTGTTCATGCCCCGCATGAGTTCCGATGGAAGATTATCATCTTTCAAAGCTTCGTGTTGCGCCTCGCGAATCTGGTCGGGTAAGTTTGCATGATCGTGAGTTGCAATGCTCGCACTCGTCTGGGTTTATCTGTTTCTTTTCTGCTGAGGGCATCGGCCACTACATTGGCCTTGCCAGGGTGATACTTGATGGCACAATCATAATCCTTGAGCAGCTCGACCCAACGACGCTGTCGCATGTTCAGCTCCTTCTGATCGTAGATATGTTGGAGACTCTTGTGGTCGGTGTAAATGGTAAACTTGGTACCGTACAAGTAATGCCTCCATATCTTAAGGGCAAACACCACAGCTCCGAGTTCCAAATCAAGGGTCGTGTAGTTCTTCTCGTGAACCCGTAGTTGTTGAGAGGCGTAAGCTATAACCTTCTCGAGTTGCATCAGCACACAACCGAGACCTTGTATCGATGCGTCACAGTGTACCTCAAAATTTTCCGTTCCCTCGGGGAGGGCTAGAATAGGGGCGCTGCAGAGTTTGGTTTTCAACAGTTGAAAAGCGGATTCTTGCGCGTCACCCCAATTGTACTTAGTGCCTTTGTGAGTCAAAGCGGTGAGGGGTTGAGCAATCTTTGAAAATCCCTCGATGAAACGTTGGTAGTAGCCGGCCAGTCCTAGGAATTGCCGCACCTCAGTCGGAGTCTTAGGTTCTTCCCAGTTTTTGATGGCGTCTACCTTACCGGGATCGACATGGATACCATTCTCGTTGATCACATGTCCTAAAAAGTGAACCTCGCGAAGCCAAAACTCACATTTCGAGAGTTTAGCATACAGTTGTTCCTTCTTCAATAATTCCAGAATTACCCTTAAGTGTTCTTCATGGTCAGCTTCGTTCTTGGAGTAGACGAGAATATCATCAATGAAAACAATCTCAAACTTGTCGAGGTACGCCTTGCATACTCGATTCATGAGATCCATAAATACGGCTGGTGCGTTGGTTAGGCCAAAAGGCATAACCGAAAACTCGTAGTGACCATACCGTGTTCTGAAAGCCGTCTTTGAGATATCTTCTTCGCGCACTCTTAGTTGGTGATAACCAGATCGCAGATCGATCTTCGAGTAGTAACTCGATCCTTGAAGCTGGTCAAACAAATCATCAATTCGGGGTAAAGGATAACGGTTCTTGACCGTCACCTTGTTCAACTCCCGGTAGTCGATACACATTCAGAAAGTCCCGTCCTTCTTTCTTACAAATAAGATAGGGGCTCCCCATGGCGATGAGCTAGGTCGGATAAAACCCTTATCCAACAAATCTTGCAACTGAGTGGACAGTTCCTGAAGCTCCGCCGGTGCGAGCCGATACGGGGCTCGTGCTATGGGTGCTGCACCGGGTGTCAACTCGATTTGGAATTCGACTTGTCGTATAGGAGGGAGTCCAGGCAAATCCTCCGGGAAAACTTCCGGAAATTCTCGCACAATCGGTATATCTTCAATTCGCTTCTCCTCCGCGGGTTTCTCAACAATCTGCGCCAAAATTGCCGGATGACCCTTTCGTAGGTACTTCTGCGCCTTCATAAGGGTAATGACGCTGGTGGTCATGCCGCTTCTCTCACCTCGGATCGAAATGATCTCGCCGGAAGGGGTAGTAATGTGGACTACCTTGTCGTGACATATAATCTCCGCTCGGTTCTCGGATAACCAGTCCATGCCGACCACGACATCGAAACTACTAAGCGTAAAAGGAATAAGGTCGATATCAAAGACATGACCTGACAGTTTTAACTTACATCCCGCAAGTACATGAGTCGTTACTATAGTCTTACCGTTAGCTAATTCAACAGGAAACTTAGCATCTAACGGAGTTGGAGTTAAGTCTAAGAGTTGGCTAAAGGCTTTCGACACAAAACTCCTATCAGCTCCAGTGTCAAACAATACAGAAGCAAAACAATCGTTCACATGGATCTTACCAGTAACCACGTACGGATCATTGCGGGCTTGACCCGACCCAATTACAAAAGCTCTTCCTTTGCCATTGCTTCCACCACTACTGCCACTTCCATTACCTCCATTGTTGTCGTTCTGTTTCAGCTTGGGACAATCTTTCCTAAAATGACCTTCCTGCCCACATTCGAAACATCCCTTCGTCGTCATAGGTGGTTTAGGAGCACCCTTTGCCGCCAGGTCTCCTCTACATTCCTTTGCCTGGTGACCCATCTTTCCGCATCTCTGACACTTGACACGGTCACACGGGCCAGCATGATGGTAGTTGCACCTATAGCACTTCGGATATTTCCCAGCATATCCGCTCGAACCCTGCCCGCTACCGTTGTTATTGTTGTTGTGACTCTGATTGTTAAAGCTCCGAGTGAATTCGGGCTTACGGTAGTGTTGTTGCTATGGGAGGTTCGAGGATGAGGATCTGGTGTTGTCAAACTTTCTCTTTCCGCTGCTCGGGTTGCTGTTGCTGTTGTTGTCATTACTCGGGTTGTCACGGGCTTTAGCGGCTGAACCCCTAGGTGGTAGCGCACCTTGGGTCACTGCTTGATCCGTCAGTTTGTGAGCTAAACGGATCGCTTGTTGAATCGTGCCTGGTCTGGAAGACGTCACCATGCCCTGAATTTGCGGTGCTAACCCATCAAGATACATTTCAATCCTCTTACTCGGCGGATCCACCATCCGCGGACACATCACAGCTAACTCGTGAGAACGGGTAGTGTAGGCTTTGATTTCTGAGCCCACCATCTTCAGTGACCAAAATTCTGACTCTAATTTTGAAATCTCTTCTCTCGGACAGTACTCTTCTCGCATCATGTTCTTGAACTCCTCCCAGTTCATAGCGTTAGCCAGTTCCAATCCAAGGATCTGCGCGTTTGAATTCCACCAAGTGAGGGCAGAATCCTCAAGTGTTCCAGCAGCGAATTTGACCCTACTGGCAGGGGGACAATTACACATCTCAAATGCCGACTCGGCCTTCTCAGCCCAACGCAGGAAGCCTATAGCTCCCTCGGTGCCCTTAAACGTACTGGGCTTGCAGTCAAGGTAATTCTTGAAGGTACATGTTCCAATTGGACCTCCAGCTTGGTTCTGAACATGTGCGGCTAAAGCGGCCGCCGCATGGTCGTTCAGCAGAGTTTGGAGTTCAGCTGCAGTCAAGTTGATGTTACCACGTCCGTGTCCAGCGTTTCTTCCAGCCATTTCCTTGAATCACAGTATAAAATGTTAAACATGAATTTTTCTTTCATATTCAACACACCATACATGTAATAAAAAGATAAGTAAGAAAGAAATAAGAAACAACATCACATCACAACCATATATTAATCTAATTAATATAATTCATGATTAAAACCATTGTATTCGCTACAAAGTATTTCCAATCAATCCTTAAAATCATAGAAAATAATAGTTCGGATGGAGACAACCCCTCCATCTAGGTGTTATCATCACTAGATGTCATCATCTGAGGACACCTCTGAGTGTGCCTCCTCCTCAGCCGGTTCTTCCTCCGGTTCTTCTTCAGGTTCCTCCTCGGGATCTTCCTCGGGGTCCTCCTCAGGCTCCTCTTCGGGATCTGCCTCAGGCTCGGCCTCAGGCTCTGCCTCAGGCTCTGCCTCAGCTTCGGCTGCGTTCTGAGCAAGTTGCATTTGTAAGACATCGCAACGCTCTAGAGCTATCTCGGTTCGGGTCCTTGCTACTTGGAGTTGCTCTTGCAAGTCTATCATCTCGGCTTGCATCTTTCTCATAATCTTCATCTGTTGATCACTAGCCTCTTGCATTTTCTTCATTGCCACTGCCATGCGGGCAATTTCCTCCTTAGTCTCGGTTCCATCTTTTAACAGTCTGGAAACGTTAGCTCTCGTATAGCGCATGTAACCCACGTCACGCTCCAAACAAGAAACGACAGCTGCGAGAACTCACTCTACATGTTCGGTTATGGGTGGCAGGGTGTTGGGATAAGCAGGGTGGTTCGGGTGAGGTAACGGGGGAACTTGTTCGCGATAGACCATAAGTCTGATCATATTAGGGTACCAATCCCATCTAACTTCGTTTTCGTACATGCCTCCGGATAAGCGGTACCTCTTCGGTGCGGGAGCTTCAAGTTCCGGGACTACACGGGGTGGCGATGCGGTAGGTAACTGCGGTTCCTTCCCGTGAGCATGAGTAATCGGATCGGATGATGATGATGATAATGGCGGCGTCGACATTCCTACAGGTAAGCCGTGTATGCGCGCGCGTATGAGTGAAAGAGGTAAAGAGATAGGATAACAAAGACTACCCAAATCTATGCAGTGCATATCATTATAACTAATGGGTCGTCGCGGTTATAGTCTAGTATGCATGCAGCTTCTAGTTCGCTATAACCAATGGCTCTGATACCAATCTGTCACACCCTCAAAATCCACTAACGGAGTTTTACCGTCAGAGGGTGTGAAATAACAGGATCGAAATCATTAGTTATAATCAAACCATAAAACAAAGTTTCAAAACCATGAAAACGTTTACGAGTAATTAAATTCGGAAGCGTAAAACCATAGAAAACAATGTTACGTCACGCAGGACGACTTAAAACCCAATGATAACAGTTAAAAATAAGATTGCATAGTTAAAAGTGTTTCAAGCAATGCATGATCCTAAACCGCGCGCCCGCCTCGGCTACCTGAGAATAACATACTAAAAGTGTCAACACAAGGTTGGTGAGTTCACAAGTTTATATAAAATAAAGCGTTTTCCGTTTGCGTTCAGCGTTTTACGTACAGCGTTTTGCGTTACAGCGTTTTGCGTTACCAGATAGTGTTATGTCAATTATATATCTATAGGTAGCTAGCCTATTAAACAAGTATCACTAAGTGTTCGACACCGAAGCTGACTGTTTATCATTTACCTTGCCACCAGGTCTATCCCGACCATGGTATGTGTTTAGCCAAGATTACACCCACTCGACCTCCAGTCGAGTTTAGCATTGGGTGGGGTTTGTCAAACCCAGTAGTACTACTCAACAATGACTCGCTATTATCCAATATTAAACAGTTCGATGTGAATGAAGGACTTTAGTTATTGCGTTTGCCACTTAGTCTTTACAAGTGACATATAATCTATATTAAGAAAATCTTAAATGCGTTTCGGAGTATGTTATCTCCCCCAAGTGAAAAGCGTTTAAAAAGTTTAAAAAGGGAAAGTAAAACTCACTGTTTGCGAAGTATTCCCAAAATAATTCACCAAGATGCGCGTCACAGAAAAACTCTCTCTAGCATTCTAAAACAACAAAGAGATTTTTCTAAGTGTCGGAATATTATCGAGTCTCTAGACCCGGCACATAATACCTATGCACATAACATGTTTCGTGTTTCGTTTGTGAATCGTGTGTGACCTTAACAAATTTATTTGTGATACGTTACATGTGTAAGCAATTATTTACGTGTCATGTATTCATAAAGTACATCACTAGCAATTACTCCCCGTAAGGGCAATTTGGTCAACACATAACAATTAACTAGCCATTATTCCCCACGAGAGGAATTTGGTCGAATCATGACAATCAATTAGCAATTATTCCCCGTAAGGTCAATTTGGTCAAAACATAACAAATATATAGCAAGTATCCTGTTTCATGCATTTTCACAAAATTCAGCAGCTAGTTTCACCGAGACGGAAATTCTACTTGAAAGATTGTACTATCTCGCCGATCATAGCATCACAATTAATTTACCAAAAATCATCACAAAAGAATATATGTCTTAGGTTTCCAGAACATATTTTATTATATTTTTATTCCACATAAGTTTCTCACAATCATCAAATCATTACAGCAAACTCATAACAGTCAAATTCATGCGCAACATAATTTTATTTGAAATTCCCGTTAAACGAAAAATCCAATAAATGCAAGACCACTTGGGTTAGGTTCCTAACTCAATAAGTCAACTTCCAGAAGTGGAACCAACCCAATTGGTCTCGTAGTTCATGAGATGTAATATTTACAAAACAACCTAACAGCAGGTCTAACAACTCAGCTTTGCACAACGTTTTTGTAAAATCATAAAAGTTAACTTTTACACGTCCAAAAATTGCAAATTTATATTCTTTAGAAACTAGACTCAACCTAGTTTACTGTAGTATCAATAATCTCAACAAATTTTCACATTTACACCTCGTTACAGTTAATTAAACATCAATAACTCAATCTGTCCAGAAACTGTTTGCATCCAAACTCAACATATTAACTATCTACGGACCATCATTCATTCATATAACACTCTAGACTCCATAATCACTATCCATGCACATCAATTACACATTACATACATGATTAGGGTTTTTGTTTGAACTCAAATCAAAGACACAAGCAATTAACATGTAACAATATCCAATTTAGTTATCAAATCATCATCAAATCAACGACAATCATTTGAATTACATACACACATAAATCGGCCTCTAGGGTTTTCAATTAACCCATTAAACATCAAAATTAAGTTTAAAGGATGCATAGGATAGTCGTTTATACCTTCCTAGCACCTTAATCTTCAATCAAAGGCTTGAAATCTTGGTTGTATGTGTGTGTATGAGTGGCGGCAGCCAAGGGAGCCAAGGGAAGAAGGTCCGATCGGGATTGTGTGGGGAGAGAAAGAATAAGTTAGGGTTTATTATTATTATTATTTATAATAATACTATGTTACACTTTGGCCCCTCCACTTCTAAGTATTACTTATCTAGCTTAAACTAACTTGTTTACATCTTGAGTTAGTGTTTATAACGATGTTATCACACAACACATAATTATCACATAATTACTGTTTTGACGTTTTTCGTTTATTCACCAATTGTTTGCGTCAACTCGTTTGCGTTTCGGTGTAATTCCCGAAAGACTACACATGTAGTAAGTGTTAAGCGTCATTTAAACCCTAGTTTAAATGTAATGAGGTGTGCGTTATAGATTCAGTGATCTTAAGTTTGAATTGACGGAGTTGAGTTAACGGAATTAACCTGAAATTGACGATTGTCACACGAGGTTAGAATCTACACACCCATAACCATGGAACTCATAAAAATGATTTTATAAACTGAGATCTAACATTAAACATGTTTAAACAAGTATTTAACAAAAACTAGTAAGCAAAGTTCTGTTTACGGTTTAGAGATATTTACGGTTAAACCGAAACATAGACTCTTAAAACCCATAACCATGGAACTTGTAAATAAACTAAAATGAGAAGAAGTTAAGCATGGTTAGTATGTATAAACAAGTTATATAAGTATATACATATATATATATATATATCAAGAACACGAAGTTCTCCATGAAGCCTTGCCTTACAAGGTCCGAAACCTCACCGACCGGAATCGGAGATGCAACAACCAAAGGTATCAAGGGGTGTAAAATAAATATATGTTTTACCACCATATTCAAGTATTATTAAGACTATATAAGTTAATTAGAATGAATGATTAAACTCAGTATGACTTTTGGAAGTCAACCTTCAAGAACACATAAGCAAACAACCTTGAATCTATGGAGTTTGAGAGAGAATTCGGAGTTGTAGCAGGGGAAAATGAAGGGAAATGTTGGTGTATTTATAGGGTACTGTTGGTGGTCAAATATGGATGAGTGTTACAAGAGTTTTCATGCAAAAATGGATCAAGACAAACCATAAAACAACACAAACGGGCAGCCTGCACCTGATAGGTATCGCGATACGCAACCCATGAGGCTCATACCCATCACGTATCGCGATGGGGTGGTGACCAGCCTACCAACTTTTTCCATTGGTAGTTTTAGTCCATGTAGTTCGTTTTTAAGTGATTTTTTCGTGTTTTATAGACCGAAAAGGATGTTTTCAAGACCCAACAAGTGTAAAACAATATTGTAACATAAAAGCCATCATTTTGATTATAACCAACGCTTCGGTTGACAAAACGGGTCGGTTTACAAAATATACAATTACAAAATGAATACAAATCGAGACCCGAATTTGACGAATGTCACACGACAAAGCTCTTATCAGTAGCGATTTCGATGTCTAATGAATTTGTTAATTTACTTCTACTAAAAGAACTATGGCAAGAAAAAGTTTTAGATACGAAGGATCTACTAGCTCTAAAATCAAATAAAACATAGGCAGGGAGGGAATTTACGGTAAAGGTACCTATTACGACATCAGGTATAACCTTCGCCTCCTCTGCGGTGATTTGAAAAGCTCTGCCTCGGGGTTTTTGAGCTTCTAAGTTCTTCACGTTCTCGGAAGTTCTGGATCCTTTTGTCGCCTTTCCATTCCTTTCACTCAACTCTGGGCAATCATTTTTCATATGGCTTGGTTTATAGCAGTTATAACGTAAGTTCACTAGACTAGTACACTCTGGTGCCGTATGTCCAAGTCCCCCATACTTATAACATGTTGGATTCCTATAACGACATTCCCTAAAATGTCTCTTTCCACAGAACTGGCATGTACCGGATTCCTTCTTAAATCTAGGTACTTTTGTAGGCTTGACAAGTATCAAAAATAGTCTCCATAGCTATAATCCACCTTTGGCTGAGCAAGGGGTGTAATTCTCCCTTAAATTGTAACAATTTATAAGCCATGAAATTTCTATACGCACATCGATGTGTTTCTACCTCCACTCTTGGTGCCGCTCCCACGTTCCCGAGAGGCTTTTCCACAATCGATTCATTCTTTTTAAAATTTTCTTCCAGCTTAATTCCTATAGAATTTGGCATTTTAGCCAGAGGAAATGAAATATTGACTTCGAATTTTTTCCCCACCTCAATTGCAATTTCCTTACGAATTTCAGCAGGCACAAACTTTATAGCATCATCTTATGGTGAAAAAACAGATCTTTCTAAAGCATTATTTACATGATTTTCTACATTACGGTTTCCATTACCGTGTATAATATTTCCTTCTTCATCCACCATATCTTTTTACTAGGACGAATAATTCATTTATTATTATTTTCATTCCATAATCTTATCCCTTCTAAGGCACTTTATCTAAGGCCTTTATAATCCTCAATCTATTGTTAATTCTAACAATTTATCTAAGGCCATAAAGCAAAAAAGTACCGTATATGCACATATGATGCAATAAATATAAACACGCACATCATTTCATACATAATTATTTTTCCCCCACTTACTCTTTGTTGTTTCCAATACAATATAATTATTAAGAATTCATAACGATATGATACATTTGCTCTCATACTAGCCAGGCATGAAAAAATATATTATATTCATCCTGATCCCCCAACTACTATATTGTCTTTTAAACATACAAATTTCAGCTTTCACATAATTTCTCTTTTGTTTTTATTTATGCACCCATACAAACTCCCCTTTGTAGCTTCCATGGACCGCTTCTGGACTGAAGCCTCTCATTTATGTATCAAGAGCACTTATGGTTCGAGTCTAAGTATTTATCTTGAATACTTAAATCTCTCGAACCGTGCTCTAATATCAAATTGAAACACCCTATTTTTTTATATATATATAATACTTTTACAAAATACACATCAGAGTAGGTCCAGTTTACATCCAAAATATATCACTCGTGGTGACGTCTTATTTTATTAAAATATTTAATTTACAACAAAAACATATTCATTTAATAAAATTTATTATCCAAACTTTTATACACGAGTAGGGTTCTCTTGCCAGTCTAGTCTCGTTCATGAAGCTTCAGCCATCTAGGGGTGTTTTTCCTAAAAACATTTTAAAACATATTTTATTAGCTTTCGCTAATTAAGTACATCATTTTATAAAAATATGTTTTATTTTCATCTGGAATTTAACTCTCAAATTCCTTGGGATTTTAACACCCGAAATCCTTATATTTACTCCACCTTATAATTTGGGAATTCAACACCCGAATTCTTTGGGATTTCAACACCTGAAATCCTTAATTTTACTCCTCATTACTCTTTGGGAATTCGACACCCCGAATTCCTTATGAGCTCATTTTTAACCAATGAGGGTTGTTAATTCTCCCTTTTATATTTGGAGTTCAACACCCGAACCCCTTGAGATTTCAACTCCCAAAATCTTTTATATATAATATTAAAATTTTGGAGTTTCAACTACCGAAACCCTCGGGACTCGTAACCCGTATTTTTATTAGAGTCATACCATCATATTTGTTTTAAAACTATAGCCCCTTTTTAAGGCACACATTAATTCACATACTTGGACCCACAATCATTTCTCAGATAATCATATATATGCATATCAAAATAAACATATATGAAACGTTTAAAAAATAACATGATTATGGTCTGTGTACTTACCTCTTAGTATTAATAACTCGAATGTAGATGATAGCTCGTTAAATGTTGGGATCGAAACCTTCTCTTAATATATGTTATAGCTCTATTTTCTCTTGCCAAAATATTATACTATACCTCACTGTATGATGCTTTATCTTGAATTTTGGTTTGTAAGATTGTCACATATAAAGCTTATATAGAAAAATATTTGCTTTACAATTAAGAATTCTTGGGAATTACAAAAACTTCCTCGGGAAGATTTTATTCTGTCTTATCATGAGCTAATAAAATATATTAAATATCATATGGATACTTCCTCGTTAAGGACTTAAAGCTACATCTCTATCTTATTATTATTATTATTATTATTATACATTTAATAATTACTTGTTTTACTTATTAATAATAATACCTTTTATTATACTTTATATTTTATTTTAAACGATATATGATTACATCAAACGCTCGTTTAAACACCTCATATCTCAATGAGTCGTTTTACCCGCTACTTACTCGTCTACTAATATTTGAAATATAGATTCCAGATATTTTGTTTTTACTCACAAAAGAGAATCTTACATAGGTATTATTAAGAATTTTGCAAAAATGATTTTTAATTAATTTTATTAGACGATTATTGAGCCGATTATTAAGTTTCATAATATATTTTGTTAAACGAGTTAAAATAAATGTTAATAGACCTACCTCACTTTCGTAGGAATCACGATTGCATTTAGCGTATGCAACAAGACTTGCAACCCCCGAGTATCCCGGGTGGATGCGTGAGGGTTTATAGTGAACTATACCCGTAAAGTTCCAAATACAACAAAATATACACGAACCTGGATTAACCACAGCAAAAAGAACACGAAAGCACTATGGGCAGCTTAATTGAAACCTCGTATTCTAACAAACTCTTTACCAAACATATCAATATCCCAATTTTTGCAGGTTGGTATCCCCACACTTAGCTTTTGCTATGATGGTACGCTTGAAATACAATTAGTAATATTAAAACTAATAAAAATGCAAATTAAAAATATACAAAATGTACAATTACCACCCTTTTGAAAATTTATGACATTCAAGGTGGGTGGCTGGCCCGCTCCCATGTAGCCTTCTCTTTACATGAACACTTCTCCTCAAGAGGTTTCTCCCATCCTTTAAACACGCCAGAATCCGGCCCAAACATTGCCAACCTCCATTTTGCATCACATTCAGGTGGTCTCGTTACCTCTTTCTTTCTCCTGATCTTTCCTTTTCTTGTTGTTGTTGCTTCCTTACCATCATTAATGTCATTCACTCTCTCATTCCATCCCTTCACCTCTATGCTACCATTTAGCTCATTCTTGTCAGTTACAAAACATTCCTCTTTTGTGTGATCCTTGCTCAAGGATACACACTTGTCAACAAGAGGGTTAGTAGCATTTTCAAACAATGATAACCGTTTATCATAGTCTCCACACTTGATTCCCAATACTCCTTTAACACAATCAATTACTGCATGTGTTGTGGCAAGGAATGGCTTACCTAATATGATTTGCGGTTGTGTATTATTCACAATTTAGTATAGTCAATTACATGAAAGTCAACTGGGTAGCAAAATTCCTCCACGTGAACCATTACATTAGTCACCATACCCCGAGGGAGTGTATGTGTTTGATCTGACAACACCACGGTGGTGTTTACCCTTTCTAACGGGCCAAATTCATACTGATCATATAAACTACCGGGCATGATACTAACACATGCTCCAATATGTAGAAATGCCTAATCAGTGTTAAGTTCTCCAATATGGATTAATATAAGTGGCACTCTTGGGTAGGGCTTACATATCGTGTATACCATACACGATAAGACACGAACACGAACTGTGTATACATGTACACGACACGAAAACTTATCGTGTACTTGTATCCCATACACGAACACGAACCTATTACTACATGATATACACGGTAAGAGCTGTTTAGAAACACATATTTGACAGTTTAGTGAAACAAAAGCCGGAGAAGGAATGTTCGTGAGTGGTGAGTGGTGACGGCTAAGAAATTAAGAGTGAGAATGTTATAGAAATTTAGGGTATAGAATAACTTATAATTATATATATATATAATTATAAAAATCTAACCATGTACTTAACAGGTAAACAGGTATTTTACATGTTTAGACACGAAAATTAACAGGTAAATTCGTGTCTACCTGTTTAGTGGACGAAACTTGTTACTTGTTAAAGTCGTGTAGGTATGTGTCGTGTATTCGTGTCTTGTGTATAAATTTCCAGCCCTACTCCTGGGTCTTGGAATTTACCTGGGGTGGGGTTATTCTCCACCTCATCAACTCTTATGTTGGTCAATCTACCCATTAAACATTTATCACATGAACAATTTTCACAAAAAGATGTTTCATTTGTTTTTAATTCTGAATTGTTTTAGAAAACTGTTTCATTTTGACCAACACAATCACTCTCATCACTAACATCATCCACCACTCCCTTAACAAATTTTGGTGATGAATCAACTTCAAGACTAGAAAATTCAAAAATAGGTAAAAGAGTTACTGCATTGGCGTGCATCTTCGAGCGCGAACTTAAATGTTGTGGTTTGATTGTGGTATCGCTTAATAACTGACCATCACTTTTATGCAACTTAGTCATGTCGGAGGCTAACTAACCAATCTGCTTTGACATCGCTTTAGAAGATTTGTCTCATAACTCGAACTGTTTCTGAGTTTCTTTCTGATTATTTGTCACTATCTTCAGCAAAGCATCCAACTTCGAGTGTACCAACTCATCTGAATTACCCGAGGACCCATTTTTTTGGTCCTGATTCTAGCCACCCGATGAACTATTACCCAGATAACCATCTATGTTATAACCCCAACTGCTGTTTTGATTATACGAAACCTGCTGATAACCGTCTTGGCGGTAATTGACCTACTTCATTTCTAGCTCGAACCCTGAAAATTCGGGTATGACTGAGTAGCCACATTCCCGTATCTAAAGTCTGGGTGGTTCCTCAGGCCCGAGTGATAGGTGTTTGAGTTAAACCCTTGGCCTTTGGAATCCCCGTAGCATAGTTAACCTCCTCGGGATCCTTATCATCGTTATCATACTCGGAGAAATTTCTACCTTGTGCCCGAGTTCACCACAATCCTCACAAAATGGGAATTTCACCCTGACTTTACCAACCTCTTTCTTTTTATCTTTTGGTTACACAACCAACTCACGTTCTAACTCAGCTATCTGTTTCGACTCACTCGTGGCTGACCTTACTAATTTGGTGGTGGTCTATTTCCTTCTCCTTTTTGTGGATGCTTCTGACTTAGAATCTTCACACATTAACTCAAGAAAATCCTAGTCGTCTTCTTCGGGTTGGGTTAGTAGTGGACCATTACACTAGGCTTTCAAATGCTCGTCCAGTAACTGTGAAAAATGGCGAATCTCAATTCGGGCCTCGCTTGTCTTCGACTGTGAATAATACTCATTTAGGAACACTTGCTGCATCTCGGCCCAGTATCTGATACTATGCATTGGTAACGAGTTAAACCAATGTTTTGTTTTGTCATTCAATGAGAACTGTAACTGAACCTCATCCTGGTCCAACGTACAATCGCAATCAACCTGCAAATAGCAGAACAATCAAAAAATGTGAATACGGGTCCTTAGAAGCCATCCCGTGAAAATGTGGCACGATGTTAATGTAAGACGATCGGGACTTAAGCGTCTGTTGTCCCGACACTCGCACATGTGGGAAAATCGGGGATGCTCTATCTGAAATATCCGGTCTAAATCGACTGTTAACACCCTGAACCAGGGCTACATAATTTCTCCTTCGCCCCCTTGATTATCCTGACCTCCTCTGTTAACCTGAATTCCCTGACCTCTATCAACTTTGTCAGCTTTGTTAACCATGTTCCTCCTAGTAGCGTTTATGTTCCTGTTTCCGCTTAACGACCATCTACCTCTCTGATTCACCGGTCCTCTAACTCTTCATCACAAACATCATTAACTTCATTTACTGGATCAAACCCCTCGTTCTGACTGATCCTCCAATCCTCCTCATTACTTCCATCCTGACCATGATTTTTCATCCCAATCCATGTCTTCTTTTTAATCCTTAGTATGAACACTAATGTAATCTTCACCTGGATACAACGGAACTCTACGTCTGGGGTATTATGTAGGGCTGATGGTCCGGGTTGATTGTTGTTTCGGTTTCTGGATAAGCGAGCTGAGTTGTTTTGGTTTGGTTATTAGTTAGATTATTGGTGGGTTTGGGTCGTTTTTGGGAGGATCTTGGTTGTTATTGTGATTTGGTTGGAAAGCAATGTCTTCATTGAGTGGGCTCTGGTTTCAGTTTTGATTCTGGTTTTGACTTTGGTTCTGACCTTCCATTACTGATTCTCTAAATGCTCGGTTCTTCCAAGCTGTTTTTTCTAAATTTTAAGCTCGAAATAAGCGGTGATAATCTGCCTGAGTGACGGGTGTGCATAAACCTTTTACCTGCACAATCAACACACCTCACGTAAAATGGGAAAATAAAATAAAATAACAAGAAATTTAAACTAAACTAATACTGAAATAAATACGGAATCAAATCACACAAAACACTAAGCGCACTAACTCCCCGGCAACAGCGCCATTTTGATGCTAGACTGTCGCTATCTAGTCAAACACAATTATAATCAAGTCCTAATCACCTTAAGCAAGCTAGGGTAAGCAGGGTGTCGAACCACAAAAAGTATGTGGTCAGTGTAACATGTGACCAATTTCTAATTATGAAGTCACAGTTATGAGTGTTGATCATGCTAGCAAGAAATTTAGTTTTAATATCAAACAAGTAAACAAAGCAAGTTTCAATCAATAAACATAACAAATCATACCCGGGTTTCAAGCAAGTAAATAAACAGTAATTTCATGTCACTTAACTTATTAATTATCAATGATCAAATCAGATTGACTAACTAGGCAAACCTTAGGCATCAATAGTCACTGACCCACGGCATTGGTTATCAAACAGTCTCTATCAGTGTGACCCAACCAAGGGCAATTGTATGCTTCATCATATTCAAACTAGTCAAAACAACCTTATAAGCAATTATCATAGCAACTTACAAACTAATCGTTATGATCGAAATAAACCTAAACTGACTGAGTGCATAGTAATACCAAACATCAATACTCATAGATTAATAAAAGATAACTACCAATCATTCGTTCTTAAACACGTGAGAAAAACTGTAAAATACAATACTCTACATCTTGGGTATGATTCGAGAAGACTAGTCGAGCATCGTCATCGATAGATCTTCAGTTATGATGAGAAAGACAATTAGGATTGATCAAGAGATGATTGGTAGCCCCTTCACCCAAAATCGCCTATAAGCTGCTGGAAATCATAATCCTGGTTAGGGTTCGTAAAATAGAAGATATAGGTCAAACCTGTTTTTCACATTTTTTAAGCCGACCATTTATCGCGATGGCATATGCACATTTTGTCGCGTATCGCGACCAAAGGTATAATCATATTAAGATTCCTCTCGCTGAGAAACCCAAAATTCATATATTATGGGTCCCGTGACCCATTATCTAGCCCAGCATATGCTCGTTTTACTTCTTGGTCGCTTTTTGTCAACCCATCTTGTTTAGTTTTAGAATCGACTTCAAGTATCTCATCCAAACTCTTCGCAAATCATTCTATAACATACATCTTCACTATTTTAAACTTCCTATATCTCGGAGCTTGTTTAATCATCATCATAATGGCCCCAGATTAAATCATTTAAGCTTCGAACACCTGCATTCATAAAATAACTCAAAGTAATCGTGTTCGCCATATCTAAACTATTATAATACATGAAATAACATACATATATACATGATTTATACCCAACCATCAATAGCCACACAAATGAGACAACAATACTTTGCAGTAGACCCACGCAAAACAGCATTCACAATCTCCACTATGACTATTGCAGAAGGGGCAAACCGGATATTTCCATGACAATGTGGGGCAATGAACATTCCATACATGCTACTGTAAATAAAAGACTCCATCAAACGGTAAAAGGATTTTGATCTCACTCTTCTGACCTCTCCCTATACTTATACCTGACCATATCGATTCTTGAGTCCAATGGTGGTGGTTATAGGAAGGCCCCATTCTTGTAACGAGGCTAACAACGTTGTTAGTTTTGCTGTCATAGCACATTCATACCTGGATGCAAGATTCTCGGTTGACCACACCCTATGGAAATACCTATTTAGATCCCGATCAAACCCGTGTTTCATCATCTTTAAATTAATATTTCATGGCGTGGTCCTTTTTGTCTTTCCAACATTACTTTAGTCGTCGTTTATTCTCGTTTAGGTTTTGCTTCGACAACCTTTTGTTGAATTATGTCCTTTTTACCATCACGTTGGACCTTCATCATCTTGTATTCTACGTTTGGTTTGTAAATTGATGGTTCGGTTTCGCTTGGCTCGTGTTTAGATTGTTGGGAAAAGGATGGCTAACAAACAGCTGGGTTGGAATGGGTTTGTATCAATTTAGACAACCTTTGGTCTCTTTTTCTTTATCTGAGCCCGATGATATTTTTCTTGATGAGCATTCCATTTTATATTCTTAAGTTGAAAGAGTATACAGACTGTGGTCGAAATTGTTTATGCTATTAAGTATTTATATTAGAAAACGATATTTTTTTGTTTGTTTAAATGGTCATACGACCATGACCTCTTTATCAGGTCCATGTTCACAAACTCCTCCCATCTACTCGCTACATTGCTCGCCCAAAGGGGGATTGTGTACGCGGGATATTCACTTACCGTCCCAGAGTAATGTTAAAAATTAATTTCTTTAAATATATATATATATATATATATATATATGGGTGCGATCTAGAGAGAACTCTTACTAATGAGAGAGAACTCATTTAAAACCTTCAATTTTAGATGATTGATGACTGAAAATAAAAGAAAAGGAAAAAAATAAAAGGGAAGGGGTTTTTTAATGAGAAGGGTAAAAATGGAAGTGAAAAATACTATAGTCATTCGTTATCTTCTATACCCAGCCCTGTCTTTTTGGAGATAACCTAGGGTTTTCAAAATTCTCTTGTTCGATCATCTAATCGATCAATCGACTGCAAAATCAAGCTAAAACTCGATGAAAACCAACATGTAAACGATCCTAATCGTCAATTTATCGTATTTTCAATGTTGATTAGGTGCATTAAACACCAATCGGGTACAAATAGAGGCTATCATGTTTTATATGCTCTGTTTTTGTTTTTTTATTTAATTGAATAACATATGGCATTGTTGAACATTAAATTGTCCGTTGATAATAAATGAAAACTATTAATGATGCACATATTGATGAGCTTATGTATTTTAAATGATTAGACAAGTATTGCACATATGTATTACTGATGTAATACATGTATATGCAGCACTAATGTGTTACATATATGCCCTTTTGATGTATTACATATATGCAGTGATGTTGCATTACATTTATAAGCAGCGTTGATGCATTGCATATATGCAATACTAATGTATTACATTTATGTAGTACCTAAAATACGTATGTTACAGTATCTTCTAGTTATATTGCATATATGCAGCGCTGGAAGTAGTAATGTTAATGCAATTATATATGCTTAATTATATTGCATATGTGCAACATGTTTAAACCTATCAATGTTGATGTAGCACATGTATTTATTAATATTGCACATGTGTAGTGTATGTGAAAATTGTGATGACAATGTTAATGCTACATTCCTTTAGGTATACTACATATATGAAGTGCTTTCATTATGTATATTTTTTCAAAAGACTATTACATGTTTGTCTTAAGTGTATTACATATATGCAGTACTACTATATAACATATTTGTAATAACAGTGTACTACATATATGCAATACTACCGCATTACATATATGTAGTGCTAGTGTATTGCATATATGTATTAGTACTTTATCACATATAATTAAATACTAACAGTTTTCTTTAATTTTGTAGCTGGACAATGAAGATCGGACATCAAAGAAATTACCAAGAAAAAAGCAAACACAGTGTTGGAAAAAAGGAGTTGATAAAACCAAAGGGTGACCAAATAACATATGACCTAGAATACAATCTCATTTGTCTCCGTCTCAATTGTTTACTTGTGCTTAATCATATTCAAACCATAACTTCAATTCAATCTTATTTGTTTGTATTACGTATGTGCATTGTATATATTACTTACATTTTACAAAATGTATATTTGTAAATGATTATTGGTGTTTGTTTATGCTCAAATTGTAACCTCTGATACATGATTATTTATTTGTATTACATATGTGCAATGTGTATTTTACTTACATGTAAGCAGTGGCTTTCATGCTTTTAGGCGATTCAGAGACCACTAAAAAAAACGTTGCTGAAAAAGAGCAATTGTAATGTGGGCGGTTTTGGGAACTGCTTAAAAATAGAGTGTATGCCGCCAAAAATAAAATCTAAAACAACACAAATGAAACCACCCAAAATATAAAAAGAAAACAAATGGAATCATGTCTTTATTAAAGTACCGCCCACAACTAAAAAAATAGTAAAATATTTTACTTAACCACAACAAAAATCAGCTTTGAATTTGAAAATTTTATGCATATACAACAAAAATAAAACATCCTCAAACAAATTCAACTAAACATTTTTTTAATTACAATAGTAGTTTACGACACCTATGTTAACATATGGACACAATTTTTATGCATAATATAAAGTACAATGTTGTCCAGTTCCCAACATCATCATTTATCAGCCTTTAATGAGCCACAAAACGCGCTTTAGCGTATCGGCGTAACATGGCATCGTCTATGTGTGTTTGTAGCTTGGCACGTATTTCCTCACCCTGTAATAGAAAATAAAAAAACTAGTCACAGAAAGTAGATAAATAAATATAAATAGACAATAGATAGTTTTCAAACATGCTTAACATTGTTATTGCTGCATCAAACTTAGGGGCTGTTTGGTTCATTCAGATCTAAATGAGTCAGATCTGAATGAGCCTCTGTCCCATTCAGCAACAACAAGGAGTCTGAATGATTCAGACCTAATTTTAACCATTCAGATGTTTTTTTGTTTGGAAACAAACAGTCTGAAGTCTGAATGAATCAGATGTTTACATCTGAATGGTTCCATTCAGATGTAAACAAACAGCCCCTTAGTATGAACACAGTTTTGGGCAAAAATGTGTTTCAGACCTAGCTCAACTCAACCATATTTTAACCTAAAAAAACAAAATCAGTATAATCATTTACTTGCATACTTAATTAAGAAAATTAGTATACATAATTACACAATACTCCATTTAATCAAACACTATACTACATATAAAAAATGACTGTTTTATTTCCCAGCTAATATGGATACTACAGTTTTCAACAACAAATTGGCGAATCGGATCTAGTATCTACCTCTTTCTCCTAAAAATCAGAAATTTCTTTTTAGTATTACAGAAGTATTACACACATGTAATACTAAATATTACACATCTATAATACTTTCAATCACTGTTCAATATGCGTTTGTATCAAATCTCCTCATTACCTCTTTCTCCTTAAAATCAGAATCAATCTTCTCGTTTGACTCTAATTTATGTTGTAATTAATCAATTTGTAATTTCAATACGTTAACCTTCACTTCAAATTTCTTCAACTTCTTAATTTAAATAGAGGGTTACCATATCAAATAACATAATTAAATAAACAGATCTCCAACATTAATAAATTCATCTCCAACAACAAAATTGAACAACTAATTAGTTAAAATTGATAACAACTAATTAGTTAAAATTAATCAGAACTAATTAGGCACAAAAAACTTCCTTATGCAACAAATTTGAAAAAAATAGAGTAGTGGTGAGATAATGAGCAGGGCAGACAAAAGTTAACCTTTTACTTCAGCTTTCTTCAATTTATCTTCCAATTATTCTTCTCAATATGTAACTCATACCTTCAATTTCTTAATTTCAACATTCACAATCATCGATTTTAACCTGCAACTTTATGATCAAGTTCTGTATCTGAACAAAATCATCGTTTTTTTCATATAAATGTATAGATGGAGTTAAAAAAGGAATCAATCTTCAACTTACTCTGAAATTAGGGTTCTACAATCATCGAGTTGTATCGATATGTAAATATTGTCTTGATAATTATGGTTCATAATTACACAGTGATTTGGGGAGCCGAACATACGTTTGAGATGTATTGGGGAAACAAATTGACAATTACACCCTTCTAGTCTGGAGTTCTCTAGTTCTCTCCCTAATATGGAGTTCTCTCTTGATCCTTTCCCTATATATATATATATATATATATAGGGTGAGGTTAAAATAAAAAGTAGAGTGTGTCTAAAAAGTGTAAGAAGTAATGTGGTGCATTAGATATGTTGATTTGATGGTGTATATGAAAAGTGTGTTTATTATGCGGTATGTTTTATTTTAGTTGTGGTGTGTTTACTGTGCGGTGTGTTTTATTAGATATGGTGGTGAAAACACACTTTCTACACTTTTTAGGAAAAATCTACTTCTTATTATAACCTTGCTCTATATATATATATATATACACACACACAAGCTTATAAACATGTAACCAATTAACCAACTAACTTAAATATAACATAAAAGATGAAAAATATTTGAAAATTTATTACAAACTTCTAAATATTTATTTGTATACAATATTTGATGTTGTATATGAAAGATTACCGCTACAATTTAGGATAACTTTGAAGCCACCTGGTATTGTAACTATTGTTAACGTGACATTCAATTGACCATGGGTAGAAACTGGTTTTATAATTTGTAGAAAAATGAATTTCATATTTGAATGTGTAAATTTTTTACCTTGAAATATATATATATAGAAAATTGTTCAAATAAAAAGAAGTTGTTTCCTAGGAATGGTAAGAACCAACAGAATTTTAACATTTGGCATTAAAACCTATGGTGAAAGAATAATTCTAGGAAACTATGTCGGTTATAATGGTGAAAGAGTAATTCTAGGAAACTATGACGGTTTTTGGTAATTTTTAAATCTCAACCATTGATTGATATGATCCAATGGCTATGATTTATTCTTAGTCTTCCTAGAAAACTACTTATTTTTATGATAACCCTCCCCTATATATATATATGGAGAGAGACCCATTTTGATTATTCTACCGTTTGTCCAGTTAAAAAAGAAATGTAGCCAATGTTGATTAATACATTCAAATGTGAAAAGGACTTCACATGTATTTTGGCTTCATAACCTTTTTAAAAGTCAAAACTGTTTTCTTATTAAAACTCATATCTAGGATAGACGCTTTTTTAATGGATTCCATATTTGTATGGAACAATTAATTGAACCATAAAAGTTAACATATTAAGATATATAAAATACTAGTTTTTATCTCCTGTATTACGGGAGTTGTTTTATATTCTTTGTTTCTAATATTTACTTATTTTTTCAACTTTTATTTTTTATTGTATGAAAGTTAATAATATACTTATGGTTTGATGATAAATTGTTTCACAAATAAATGTGATGTTATAACCTGGTTTAAAAACTATATGAGTTTGATAAGACCCAAGACTCATTTGTTTTTTTTCTATAAAATTGGTTTTTTAATTATAAATAATATATATCATTTTTTTAATTAATTCAGATATTAATTTTTAGTATATCCCTACTTTATAGGATTTTATATCAAATATTTGGTGAGATTAGTTTTTAATTTAATGATATATTATACCCGTTTAAGAAATATATAGGTTTGATAAGACACATACCCGTAAATTCGGGTCAAATGCATATTTATAAATCAAGCAAATCTGGTGACTCCAAAAAAAGGGGGAGCGACCACATCGCGACACCTAGGATTTTTGGATTTTCGTTTATATATATTTTAGATAATGTTAAAACATATTTGACTACAATATTTATAAAACTATAAATATGAACAATTTTTAAGGATTGTGTAATCAACTGACAAAATGTTTCTAAACGAATAGCAATAACTGAACATAATAAAAAGTTCTTAACGAAATTATGCCTCATACTTGAATCCGATAGTAACCTTCAAAAGGGCCAAGGATAAAAAAAAAGAAAAGAAAAACAGTCGTGTTTGTTGTTATTGCTTCATCAATAATTATAAGAATAGATTGAAAGGTTTCAATAATCTTAATCCAACAAAAATAATAAAGACTCGGTATACTACAAAAACTTTATAACAAAACAGAATATATATTGATCCAACATTTAAGTTGCAAGTTCTAAAAACAAAATATGAAAGTAACAAATTCAAAAGTATGGCATGCTTATGTAACTAAAACAAAAAAAAATTCTCGTCAAAGAAAAAATTGGTATAGGCCAAATAAAGGTCGAACCATTATACCAAAATTAAACCAAAACGTTAATTACGGTTTGGTTTGGGTTTTTGTAATAAAAAATTGTTAACTAATGACTTGGTACATAGGTTGACTTTAAAATTGTCAAAAGTGGACCTCGAACACCCCTCCATCAAAGTAAAAACCATTAATGGCTTGGTTCAAACGTAATCAAAATGTCCAAAACCTGCAGGTTGACTTATTAAGTCAAACTACAAATTTTCCAAAACGCCCTTTCCAAACCCATAACAAAATCTAACCCGAAATAAAATCAAGCTGTTATTTCCAGAACTGCATTTGCAGTTATAAACAACCCAAATACCTGGTTTGCTTATTCAACAATTTCAGAAATCCAGTCAGTCCAAGGCATAAGTGGGCTCCTCACATTCGCAAGTTCCACCTACTCATATAAATTTTACGAAGTGATCAAACAAATATATAACAAATTAAATATGTATCAATACAATAACATAAAGAATAAACTAATAATGAAAACACTACCTGCCAAGAGAAACACAAGAAAATTTGCATCTTAGATATGAATAGCCAATCCTTCATTCAAGTTTAGTTGTAGTATGGTACGCTCCTGTAACAAAAACAAAAATAAATAAAAAAATATCTCGTCAAAGACGAAATCACATTCTTATTAGTTTGCTTATGACACGAAATAAACTTTTTTTTGGTACATACACTCTTTTGAAAAGTTGATCAAAAAATTAAACCCACTAAAGGGTCAGTCAAAAGCAAAACAAATTTATCAAGGTTTTGGCTTTCCGCCATTCCTCTGTTGAGCCTCGGTTTTTGCTTTACCAAATAATCTATCTATTCTAATAAAAGACTACCCATTTTTGCCACTTGTCATCCTCATAGCCATCCTCACATTTTTTTCACTTATTTCAATATACGGTCCTTATCTTTTAAGCCATGTCAATATATGAATTCAAGTTTGTTTTTATTATATGTAAATCATAATCAATTCAATCATTAACATTAATGGTGAAACAAGGAAATATTAAAATTGACATTACAAGTTTGTTAGAATATAATTTTAAAGTCACAAGTAATTGCAAATTAAAGCAAATAAAGGTTCATTATTATCGAAGAATTTGGATTTGTATGGTAAACTACAAATTGTTTTTTAAACTGGGATTTGAGCAACAGTGCATAATTTTTTATATAAGATTGGTTTCAAATTTGAATTTAAAATATTCTCATATGCATTTAAACTCAGGAAAATGTGTATTTTCTTAATTTTCTCCAAACGTTTTGTATAAATATTGCAAACATAGAGAATACCTATTATATATCTTGGTATTTAACATTAAATTATTGAAATTGTTTTATATATTTATAATCTATATGTATACCGATTTACTATATGAAGTATATGTCATTTATTTATATGATTTTTTTTTGTAGTATAAGAAGTTTTAGCAGCAAAAAATCAATATTTAATTTTCAATATTTTCTTTATAATTCAGGCCAAAATGTTTCAGAACATATATTTTCACATTAATTAATAAAAAAAATAGTTAACCCGGTTAAAAGTTATTTACCATGCTTCCAACAAATCCGAAATCTTTGCTTTTTTTTCTATAAGTTTTTAAAATATATATATCGATTAATTATATAGTCCAACAACTCCCATAATATCTATCTATCTATTCTAATAAAAGACTACATATTTTTGTCACTTGTCATCCTCATAGTCATCCACACATTTTTTTTCACTTACTTTAATATATGGTCCTTATCTTTTAAGTCATGTCAATATATGAAAATAAGTTTGTTTTTATTATATGTAAATCCTAATCAATTCATTAATTAACATTAATGGTGAAATATCTATCTATTCTAATAGAATACTACCTATTTTTGCCACTTGTCATCCTCATAGCCATCCTCACATTTTTTTTTCACTTATTTCAATATACGGTCCTTATCTTTTAAGCCATGTCAATATATGAATTCAAGTTTGTTTTTATTATATGTAAATCATAATCAATTCATTCATAAACATTAATGGTGAAATAAGGAAATATTAAAATTAGCGTTACAAGTTTGTTAGAATAAAATTTTAAAGTCACAAGTAATTGTAAATTAAATCAAATAAAGGTTCATTATTGTCAAAGAATTTGGATTTGTATGGTAAACTACAAATTGTTTTTTAAACTGGGATTCGAGCAACATCGCATAATTTTTTATATAAGATTGGTTTCATATTTGGATTTAAAATCTTCTCATATGCATTTAAACTCGGGAAAATGTGTATTTTCTTAATTTTCTCCAAACGTTTTGTATAAATATTGCAAACATAGAGAATACCTATTATATATCTTGGTCTTTAACATTAAATTATTAAAGTTGAATTATATATTTATAATCTATATGTATACCGATTTACTATATGAAGTATATGTCATTTATTTATATGATTTTTTTTTGTGTAGTATAAAGAGTTTTAGCAGTAAAAATCAATATTTAATTTTCAATATTTTCTTTATAATTCAGGCCAAAATGTTTCAGAACATATATTTTCACATTAATTTATAAAAAAATAGTTAACCCGGTTAAAAGTCATTTACCATGCTTCCAACAAATCCGAAATCTTTGCTTTTTTTTTTCTATAAGTTTTTAAAATATATATATCGATTAATTAAATAGTCCAACAACTCCCATAATATCTATCTATCTATTCTAATAAAAGACTACATATTTTTGTCACTTGTCATCCTCATAGTCATCCTTACATTTTTTTTCACTTATTTTAATATATGGTCATTATCTTTTAAGTCATGTCAATATATGAAAATAAGTTTGTTTTTATTATATATAAATCCTAATCAATTCATTAAATAACATTAATGATGAAATAAGGAAATATTAAAATTGACGTTACAAGTTTGTTAAAATATAATTTTAAAGCCACAAGTAATTGCAAATTAAAGCAAATAAATGTTCATTATTGTCGAAGAATTTGGATTTGTATGGTAAACTACAAATTGTTTTTAAACTGGGATTCGAGCAACAGTGCATAATTTTTTATATAGGATTGGTTTCAAATTTGGATTAAAAATCTTCTTATATGCATTTAAACTCGGGAAAATGTGTATTTTCTTAATTTTCCCCAAACGTTTTGTATGAATATTGCAAACATAGAGAATACTTCTTATATATCTTGGTGTTTAGCATTAAATTATTGAAGTTGAATTATATATTTATAATCTATATGTATACCGATTTACTATATGAAGTATATGTCATTTGTTTATATGACTTTTTGTGTAATATAAAGAGTTTTAGCAGTAAAAAAATCAATATTTAATTTTCTATATTTTCTTTATAATTCAGACCAAAATATTTCAGAACATATATTTTCACATTAATTTATAAAAAAATAGTTAATCCAGTTAAAAGTCATTTATCATGCTTCTAACAAATCCGAAATCTTTTTTTTCTATAAGTTTTTAAAATATATATATCGATTAATTAAATATTCCAACTCCCATAATATTAACAAATAACAGAGGATTATTATTCAAAATTAAAACATTCCTTATCAAATACTTTCATCTCTCATAAATAAGAATCACTACCTTCACTTTATGTAACTTTAAATCTTCTATTATTCTACTAACTAAGAATAATCACTTTTCTTCGAACACGACTTTAAGGTTAATATGTCTTTGTCATTTTCCATTAATATGAAATGAAAAAAAAAACATTTTGTTATATTTTAATTTCCGGCTTTATATGTTGCTTGATTATACAATTGTTAATTGTAAAATATAAAATCAAGTAAATATTTGTCATACACAGAATATTAATGACATCGAATTTATCATGATCAATCACTTTCAAATTCTAAAAATTATAAGGATGATTATATCATTAAAGTTCAAGTAATCTGGTTTTTAGATAATCATGTTTTGGGATAAACATGAGCACATGATCTCAAATGACATTATATATATTAATTGATTAACAGGCATGATATTTTATGTGTAAAGAATATTTTTTTTGTTAGTTTCATGGATATTTCATTTATTGAGAGTTGGTATGTACTTGAAGAATCTTATTTATCACACCGACAATTATACGTGGCTATATCAAGAGTTATAAACATACCTATATGTTTCCTTATCAAGAGTTATAAGCAGACATGGATTAAAGATTTGATTTGTGATAAACAATGTATACCAACCAATAAAATCATAAATGTAGCGTACAAGGACTGTTTTATTGATTTGTAACATATTTGTGTAATCTTAGTTATGTAATTTCTGTAACTTTAATGTAAATTGTAATTGTATAAAATATATGATCATTTTGTTAAGTATATTTCACTTAATGGTTAAAGTACAAAATTTTCATCAATTACCCGTGTAATACACGGGCCTCAAACTAGTATTATAATATACTGAAAACGCATAAAGGTAATCAATCTACATGAACCAACTGCGGGTAAACCTACAGTCATGATTTTTTTTAATAATGACCTTCCTTTTATTATAAGCTTGATTTTTTTAACCGGTATACTATAAATAAGCCTATAAACGAACCAAATATTTAGTGAGCAATTCTTTATAGCCGTTTATCAAATAAAAAAACATGCACAATATGTTTTTATCATTTAGTTAAACAAACGAATATTAACACCAATCCCGTTCTTTCATTTATGTTCATTAGCGTTTGTCCATTTAAATTCGCTAATGTTTAAATAACCATTACCAACGGTTTGGATCACGAGTTAACCCAAAAACTGAACTGTGAACATCCCTCAATTGATGCCTACACCAAGTTGAAGATCAAACCCCTTAATGCAATGGTATAAAAAAGTAAGGCAATATAATTTTAACTCATTATATATATAAAAAAATATAAATAATTTAACCATGCTTCATTTTGGACAGATGCCATTTTGACCCAAACCAAATTGGCACCATTTTTTTAAAACGACCCATTTAGACACCAACCAGTTATAGTCAGTTTTCATTTTGATCCGAACTCGTCTTGGCCCAACTTGCGATGCTTACTTTCGATGGCAGGCCATAGGGAGTAGGGACTGCACATAAGAATTCAATCTTGGAATTACTTCAAGTTGAATAAATTCCAAAAGTCAACTACTTAATACTTTACCTAGAACTTGATTTCCAAGTAACCTAAAAAAAAAGCTAATACAGTAGACTCCTTTCAAACTCTCCAATGTTGTCATGTTTATGTTATCCTGAAATTGAAAAGAAAGCAATGAGTGGTGTCAAGATTCATAAGAAATGACACACAACATTCATATGTGATTCTTAAGTTATAACTTAATGCATAAACTAATAAAACTAATAATATCATTTCATGCCAAAAACAAAAGCCACACGCACAACAATAATAAAGAACTTTCAAATAACTGAGCTCTACAAGATATATTCATTTATTTATTTTCTGCAATTTTGTAACTAAAAAACAAAAACAACATAAAAGAGAACCAAAAATGAACACATACATGTATCCTAATTAGTTTTAATGAACGAATATAAAGTAAGTGAAATTAAATCAAATATTCCTTCAATCAATATTGCAACAAATTGCAACAAACTAATTGATGTTCAAATTCCCCCGATTAAACTACGATTCATAAAGGGGAAATAAGATCAGATCACATAACTGCAAGATCGGATCACATAACTGCAAATTTTGGTTATTCCAAAAAAAATAAACCATACTGTAACTATTTTATAAATTTATAATCACTATTTGTATAAGATCCCTTACCTGAAAACTGAAAATTCTCATCCATGCTTTGTAACAAAGGCCCATAAATTGCAAAGCATGTTCATAGATGGATTTTCTTGGTCTAAAACAATGGGAAATAAAAGCTGGCAACTTAAGATAGTGATGAGTGAATAGATACGATACCTCAGCAGCGAAAGCCTTTATTTGAGACTTTGAGTCTTCATAGATGAATTTCCATGCTCTAAAAAAATATTAATCAGACCTGCAAAAAATAATATAAACTATTTCAATACGGTTTACAACCCAACAAAAACTTAAAATGCTATGAATCAGTGAAGAGTTTAGTGCGCAAACTTTAATCGGAAGCTAACACATTTTCCTTTGGCAACGGTCTCCTCTCAATCGATCTCCAATGAACTTTAGAAAAATAGGTAACACGAAATCAATGTAAGGGTGAATCCCTAAATTAATTAAATGAACATCGACAATATAACATTATAAAGTTAATTTATCGGCTTAAACTAAAAGACCAAGCTTACAATAGGTGCTTAATCATACCATTGGGATTCTGATTTAGGGTTTTAGAAGAGCCAGAGATGTAGATCCAACTGGTAGACCATTGGCACCTGTGTCGTAGGGGTCCTGGAAAACACGATGTACAAACGTTATATTTTTAAAATATAATGATAATACAAAAGAAAGTTTAAAAAATACTTAGGTCAAGCCCTATATTTACCTGATTTGTTAAACCACAACTATTGTCGCCGGAAACCTAACTGCCGCTCTCACTTCTGATATTCACAGGTGAGAAGATGAGGATAAAGAATGAAGTTTGATGATCAATTGTAAGACACGAAGGAAAACATGATTAGCGTTTGCAAAGACTTGTTCAACTTACCGTAACCCATGAATGAAAGATGAAGGATGATGATAGATTTAGGGTTTAAAAGCATGTCTTTCAAAATTTGAATTTTGAGTGGTTAATAGAAAGATAAGATCTGTGTGTGGATGAAAACAATTGATGAATTGAAATTTGAATTTGCCTAAAAAGGTGTGAAGGAAAGGTGAGGAAGGCTTACAGTAGGGTTGTTCAAAACCGGATATCCGAAACTGGATATCCGTACCTTTCAGATAGTGAAAATCACTATCCGAATCCGAAATTTCGGATATCCGAATCTCGGATATCTGAATATCCGAAAAAAAAAAAACAAGTCAGTAACAATCTAACAATAAACAATTCATGAAGGCCAAACCTGACTTCAAACAAGTCACTAACAATCTAACAATAAACAATTCATGAAATAGAATAATAACTAAAAATCTTCTTGCAAAAATATGAATGCCACCAGTTTTCCCATTTTATTACAATCCTAACAGTGTGACTGTGCTTACCAAATCATGACTGATTTTAAACCACCTTCATTCTCTTTAGGGCTTGATTGCGACCCATTCGATTCGGATCCTGCATATCAAAATCCGGATCCTTCTAATTCAAATCACTGCTCTGTAGCTTCTGCACTGTTTGAAGACGAACATGCAACCCTAACTATAACGATTCGGAGCCGGTGGAAGGTCGGAGGAGAATGGAGGCGATCTAGGGTTTGAGAGTGGACTGAAGAAGTGAAGAGGAGAGAGAGGGTTTATTGTGAAATAGATATAGGGTTTTGTCATATATAATAAAATAAAAAAATATTAAAATTAAAATTTAGGATTGTTCGGATAACAGGATAATAGTTCTGATATCCGAACTATCCGAAAAATCTGAAAACTGATATCTAAATCCGAATCCGAATTTTTGGATATCCGAAAATTCGGATAGTTCGGATACGGATAGTCGGATAATTCGGATACGGATTCGGAATCGGATAGTTTTGAACACCCCTAGCTTACAGAGGAAGCTTGGTAAGAAAATGAGACGTGGCCGCCTAATTTTTGAACACGATACCAAATGAAACATGGTGATGACACGTGTCCCAAATAAATGTGGGGGTGACACGTGTCAGAACCTGTTTTCATTTATTATGTATAGAGATAGAGAAAGAGATTAGATTGAAATAAAAGAACAAAAACACACAAAATTGAATTAAAATACGATCATGACTTGCTTGCAAAAGAAAGAACTCCAGCCCCCACTGCCGTGTCACGCTTCTGGTGACGGCCACACTTGGAGCAAAAATTAAGCGTTGTGAATTGAAAATGAAGATTTTTCAATTTTTGTACAATTAAATAATGAACATACAACATATTTAAATACCTAAATAAAGAATTTTATGAAACACCTATTAACATGATGCTAGTGAATGGTGTGTTTCCCCATGCTCGAAAAGCCTTTTTGGGTGCTGAAACAAAATATTTAAACTCCTCACTTTTGGTCAAAGTTATTTAAGAAACAACTTATGTTGCCAAAATCCAAACCAAAACTTAATTAATTAAACAATAATAATAATAATAATAATAATAATAATAACCAAAATGAGCATATAATAACAAAGAAAGGACTTACCGTGATGATTGTGAATATACAAAACTACCTCCAATTAAGTTTGGTACTTTCTAATTCATAAGAAAACATATTAATAATATCAAAATCAAATGATTTATATTACAAACTTAAATTAGGGTAATATGTGATACCGTAGGATGGTTGTGCCTCAAATATTGCTGGTAGCGGTAGATACATTACATGGAAAATATTTGAGGAGTCAAACGTCATCAAACACAATATTTCAACATTCAATCAACTTCAAACAAGTCTTTAAAATTTATGAAAACGGGTCTTCAAACGGGTCTTAACTTGCACCCTGTATTATTTATTTAAACATATAGAATCAGCTTTAGAAAACAAAAATTCTAACAGGTATATAGATAATAATTAATAAACCTAGAAGATATAATACAAAATTGAATAACTTTCACTCACAACATATAATACAAAACTAATCAAAATAATTACCTTTACCGAAGAAACATCAAAAACGATTCTGCACCTAAAAGTAGAACCACAGATGCATGAATTTGTGCACCGTCGCTATCTCAAATTGCGAAAGTAGTCTGGAATGCAAAATAAAATCGATTGGAGCAGAAATTAAACGTTGTGGTAAAGGTTGTTCATGGGAATTCAAAACCATACCTCTTTCGGCTCCCCGACTAAAGATCTTGTTGACGGAGGCGAAGAGGAGGATATTGACGGTTGCGAAGATGGCTTACTTGTTGGGGTTTTGCGATGGAGATGATATTAGATCCAGGTTTCTTGTTGAGCTTCAAGAGTTCAAAAGAAAGAGAGATATATGGAGAGAGAAAAGTATACATTGAATTTCAAAATTTGAACGAGGGAGCGGAAGAAATAGAAGGTGGCCTACTATATTTTGAACACAATAGCAAATAGAAGGTGGGGCTGACACGTTTCACAAATGAATGTGGGGTGACACGTGTCAGAACATGTTTTCCTTTATTATATATATAGAGAGAGATAGAGATACAAGCCAAATGACCGCGTGATGCGGCGGGGTACACCCGTAAAAACCACATCGAACGGTAGCCTCCTTGCAATGGTATGCATGTTACATGACATTCGACTCTTAACCGGTGCCGGTAAGCGTGTCACATAATGCGTGTGTGTGCTGATGTGCGAAAAAATATATATAAATAAAACACGAATCACAACTAAGCTTTAAAAAGCAAACAACCTATCCTATTTCACACAAACGGCAAGTGTACCGGTCGCGTATAGCAAAGAAAAGGAAAGTCCGGATATCGAACTCGAAGACACGTGAGAATGGCTCAGATTATAAACCCTAATCCAAGTCCTACCTTAAAATATTTAATTGATTTTATCTTATTTTATTTTAATTAATTTAAAACTAACTTAACTTAACGAAACTACGGGAAAACTTAACGGCACTAATGGGATTTTAACAAATGTGGAGAAACGACTACCTAGGCAAGAATCCTATTGATGATTCAACGACTAACGGAATTAACTGTCACACCCTCAAAATCCACTAACGGAGTTTTACCGTCAGAGGGTGTGAACTAACAGGATCGGAATCATTAGTTATAATCAAACCATAAAACAAAGTTTCAAAACCATGAAAACGTTTACGAGTAATTAAATGCGGAAGCATAAAACCATAGAAAACAATGTTACGTCACGCAGGACGACTTAAAACCCAATGATAACAGTTAAAAATAAGTTTGCATAGTTAAAAGTGTTTCAAGCAATGCATGATCCTAAACCGCGCGCCCGCCTCGGCTACCTGAGAATAACATACTAAAAGTGCCAACACAAGGTTGGTGAGTTCACAAGTTTATATAAAATAAAGCGTTTAGCGTTTGCGTTCAGCGTTTTGCGTTACAGCGTTTTGCGTTACAGCGTTTTGCGTTACCAGATAGTGTTATGTCAATTATATATCTATAGGTAGCTAGCCTATAAAACAAGTATCACTAAGTGTTCGACACTGAAGCTGACTGTTTATCAAGTGCCTTGCTACCAGGTCATCCAGACCATGGTATGTGTTAGCCAAAATTACACCCGCTCGACCTCCAGTCGAGTTTAGCGTTGGGTGGGGTTTGTCAAACCCAGTAGTACTACTCAACAATGACTCGCTATTATCCAATATTAAACGGTTCGATGTGAATGAAGGACTTTAGTTATTGCGTTTGCCACTTAGTCTTTACAAGTGATATATAATCTATATTAACAAAATTTTAAATGCGTTTCGGAGTATGTTATCTCCCCCAAGTGAAAAGCATTTAAAAAGTTTAAAAGGGGAAAGTGAAACTCACTGTTTGCGAAGTATTCCCAAAATAATTCACCAAGATACGCGTCACAGAAAAACTCTCTCTAGCGTTCTAAAACAACAAAGAGATTTTTCTAAGTGTCGGAATATTATCGAGTCTCTAGACCCGGCACATAATACCTATGCACATAACATGTTTCGTGTTTCGTTTGTGAATCGTGTGTGACTTTAACAAATGTATTTGTGATACGATACATGTGTGAACAATTATTTACGTGTCATGTATTAATAATGTACATCACTTAGCAACTATTCCCCGCAGGGGCAATTTGGTCAAAACAGCACAATTATTTAGCAAGTATTCCCCGCAGGGGCAATTTGGTCAAAACATAACAATTAACTAGCAACTAGCACTTTTCATGCATTTTCACAAAGTTCGGCAGTTAACTTTACCGAGACAGAATTCTACTTGAAAGATTATACTATTCCACCGATCATAGCATCTCAATTAATTCATCAAAAATCATCACAAAAACATACATGTATTAGGTTTCCAGAACATATTTTATTTTATTTTTATTCCACATAGGTTTCTCACAATGATCATAACATTACAGCAAACTCATAACAGTCAAATTCATGCGCAACAGAATGTTATTTGAAATTCCCGTTAAATGAAAAATCCAACAAATGCACGACCACTTGGGTTAGGTTCCTAACTCAATAAGTCAACTTCCAGAAGTGGAACCAACCCAATTGGTCTCGTAGTTCATGAGATGTAATATTTACAAAACAACCTAACAGCAGGTCTAACAACTCAGCTTTGCACAACGTTTTTGTAAAATCATAAAAGTTAACTTTTACACGTCCAAAATTTGCAAATTTATATTCTTTAGAAACTATACTCAACCTAGTTTACTGTAGTATCAATAATCTCAACCAATTTTCACATTTACACCTCGTTACAGTCAATTAAACATCAATAACACAATCTGTCCAGAAACTGTTTGCATCCAAACTCAACATATTAACTATCTACGGACCATCATTCATTCATATAACACTCTAGACTCCATAATCACTATCAATGCACATCAATTACACATTACATACATGATTAGGGTTTTTGTTTGAACTCAAATCAAAGACACAAGCAATTAACATGTAACAATATCCAATCTAGTTATCAAATCATCATCAAATCAACAACAATCATATGAATTACATACACACATAAATCGGCCTCTAAGGTTTTCAATTAACCCATTAAACATCGAAATTAAGTATAAAGGATGCATAGGATAGTCATTTATACCTTCCTAGCACCTTAATCTTCAATCAAAGGCTTGAAATCTTGGTTGTATGTGTGTGTATGAGTGGCGGCAGCCAAGGGAGCCAAGGGAAGAAGGTCCGATCGGGATTGTGTGGGGAGAGAAAGAATAAGTTAGGGTTTATTATTATTATTATTTATAATAATACTATGTTACACTTTGGCCCCTCCACTTCTAAGTATTACTTATCTAGCTTAAACTAACTTGTTTACATCTTGAGTTAGTGTTTATAACGATGTTATCACACAACACATAAGTCTAACACATAATTATCACATAATTACTGTTTTGACGTTTTTCGTTTATTCACCAATTGTTTGCGTCAACTCGTTTGCGTTTCGGTGTAATTCCCGAAAGACTACACATGTAGTAAGTGTTAAGCGTCATTTAAACCCTAGTTTAAATGTAATGAGGTGTGCGTTATAGATTCAGTTATCTTAAGTTTGAATTGACGGAGTTGAGTTAACGGAGTTAACCTGAAATTGACGATTGTCACATCATTCCCATGTTAAAGAATTTTCGTCCCGAAAATTTAAGTCAAGTCATGATGAGTGTCTGAAAAAGTAAGAAAAATTTTCAGTTTGTCATATCATCCCCTAGTAGAAAGAAATTTCGTCCCGAAATTTAATTCATACCTCCGGTGATTTCTGACGGTTTGCAGGGTTTCGCGGTTTTCTTTGTTTGGTCAGCCCTTCAAAAAGATGAGGATACTTTTTCATCATTTGATCCTCGCGTTCCCACGTGAACTCTGGTCCACGTCTCGAGTTCCAACGAACCTTAACGATTGGAATTTTGCTGTGCTTGAGCGTTTTGGTTTCCCAATCCAAAACCTCGACTGGTTCCTCAATGAAACGTAACTGTTCTTCAACTTGCAGTTCCTCCAAAGGGACTACTTGGGTTTCATCAGATAGGCATTTCTTCAAATTGGACACGTGGAATACATTGTGTACGCCACTGAGTTCCGTTGGTAGGTCCAGTCGGTACGCCACCGGACCAATGCGCTCAGTTATTCGATAGGGACCAACATATCGTGGGTTGAGTTTGTTTCGCTTACCAAAACGAACCACACCTTTCCAAGGAGAGACTTTGAGTAACACTCGATCGTTCACTTGAAATTCGAGAGGTTTTCTGCGCTTGTCGGCGTAACTCTTTTGGCGATCTCGTGCTGCTGCCATGCGATTTCGGATTTGAACAATCTTTTCCGAAGTTTCAAGTACCAGTTCTGGACCAGTGATTTGGCTGTCACCCACCTCTGCCCAGCAGAGTGGTGATCGACACTTCCGTCCGTACAGCGCTTCAAACGGCGCTGCTTTAATACTTGCGTGGTAGCTGTTATTATACGAAAACTCTACCAAAGGTAAGTGAGGTTCCCAACTTTTTCCGAAATCCAACACGCATGCACGCAACATATCCTCCAGGGTCTGAATAGTTCGTTCACTTTGCCCATCCATCTGAGGATGGTGTGCTGTGCTCATATCAAGACGGGTGCCTAGTGCGCTTTGCAGCGACTTCCAAAAGTGCGAAGTGAAACGAGAATCTCGATCAGAAATGATTGAGACAGGCACTCCGTGTCTAGACACTACTTCCTTCATGTAGACGCGAGTCAGTCTTTCCATTTTGTCCGATTCCTTAATCGCTAAGAAGTGTGCAGACTTAGTCAACCGGTCAACGATCACCCAGATGGTATCGCATCCCGTCGGTGTCTTAGGTAAACCCGTGATAAAATCCATTGAGATGTGTTCCCATTTCCACATTGGGAGTTCCGGTTGTTGCAGTAGACCAGATGGTTTCTGGTATTCTATTTTGACTCTGGCACAAGTCAAGCATTTGCTCACGTAGGTGGCAATGTCGGCTTTCATGTTCGGCCACCAGTAAAGTGCCTTTAAATCATGATACATTTTATCTGAGCCAGGGTGGATAGAATATCGGGACTTGTGTGCTTCGTCCATCACCAGAGTTCTCAACTCTCCGAACCGTGGAACCCAAATCCGGTTCTCAAAATATTGGACCCCGTCCGATCTGGTTTCAAGTTGCTTGTTCATGCCCCGCATGAGTTCCGATGGAAGATTATCATCTTTCAAAGCTTCGTGTTGCGCCTCGCGAATCTGGTCGGGTAAGTTTGCATGAATCGTGAGTTGCAATGCTCGCACTCGTCTGGGTTTATCTGTTTCTTTTCTGCTGAGGGCATCGGCCACTACATTGGCCTTGCCAGGGTGATACTTGATGGCACAATCATAATCCTTGAGCAGCTCGACCCAACGACGCTGTCGCATGTTCAGCTCCTTCTGATCGTAGATATGTTGGAGACTCTTGTGGTCGGTGTAAATGGTAAACTTGGTACCGTACAAGTAATGTCTCCATATCTTAAGGGCAAACACCACAGCTCCGAGTTCCAAATCATGGGTCGTGTAGTTCTTCTTGTGAACCCGTAGTTGTCGAGAGGCATAAGCTATAACCTTCTCGAGTTGCATCAGCACACAACCGAGACCTTGTATCGATGCGTCACAGTGTACCTCAAAATTTTCCGTTCCCTCGGGGAGGGCTAGAATAGGGGCGCTCCAGAGTTTGGTTTTCAACAGTTGAAAAGCGGATTCTTGCGCGTCACCCCAATTGTACTTAGTGCCTTTGTGAGTCAAAGCGGTGAGGGGTTGAGCAATCTTTGAAAATCCCTCGATGAAACGTCGGTAGTAGCCGGCCAGTCCTAGGAATTGCCGCACCTCAGTCGGAGTCTTAGGTGCTTCCCAGTTTTTGATGGCCTCTACCTTACCGGGATCGACATGGATACCATTCTCGTTGATCACATGTCCTAAAAAGTGAACCTCGCGAAGCCAAAACTCACATTTCTAGAGTTTAGCATACAGTTGTTCCTTCTTCAATAATTCCAGAATTACCCTTAAGTGTTCTTCATGGTCAGCTTCGTTCTTGGAGTAGACGAGAATATCATCAATGAAAACAATCACAAACTTGTCGAGGTACGCCTTGCATACTCGATTCATGAGATCCATAAATACGGCTGGTGCGTTGGTTAGGCCAAAAGGCATAACCGAAAACTCGTAGTGACCATACCGTGTTCTGAAAGCCGTCTTTGAGATATCTTCTTCGCGCACTCTTAGTTGGTGACAACCAAATCGCAGATCGATCTTCGAGTAGTAACTTGATCCTTGAAGCTGGTCAAACAAATCATCAATTCGGGGTAAAGGATAACGGTTCTTGACCGTCACCTTGTTCAACTCCCGGTAGTCGATGCACATGCGGAAAGTCCCGTCTTTCTTTCGGACAAATAAGACAAGGCTCCCCATGGTGATGAGCTAGGTCGGATAAAACCTTTATCCAATAAATCTTGCAACTGAGTGGACAGTTCCTGAAGCTCCGCCGGTGCGAGCCGATACGGGGCTCGTGCTATGGGTGCTGCACCGGGTGTCAACTCGATTTGGAATTCGACTTGTCGTATAGGAGGGAGTCCAGGCAAATCCTCCGGGAAAACTTCCGGAAAATCTCGCACAATCGGTATATCTTCAATTCGCTTCTCCTCCGCGGGTTTCTCAACAATCTGCGCCAAAATTGCCGGATGACCCTTTCGTAGGTACTTCTGCGCCTTCATGAGGGTAATGACGCTGGTGGTCATGCCGCTTCTCTCGCCCCGGATCGAAATGATCTCGCCGGAAGGGGTAGTAATGTGGACTATCTTGTCGTGACATATAATCTCCGCTCGGTTCTCGGATAACCAGTCCATGCCGACAACGACATCGAAACTACCAAGCGTAAAAGGTATGAGGTCGATATCAAAAATATGACCTGACAGTTTTAACTTACATCCCGCAAGTACATGAGTCGTTTCTACAGACTTTCCGTCGGCTAATTCTACTGGAAACTTAGCATATAACGGGGTTGGAGTTAAGTCTAAGAGTTGGCTAAAGGCTTTCGACACAAAACTCCTATCAGCTCCAGTGTCAAACAATACAGAAGCAAAACAATCGTTCACAGGGAACTTACCAGTCACCACGTACGGATCATTGCGGGCTTGACCCGACCCAATTACAAAAGCTCTTCCTTTGCCATTGCTTCCACCACTACTGCCACTTCCATTACCTCCATTGTTGTCGTTCTGTTTCAGCTTGGGACAATCTTTCCTGAAATGACCTTCCTGCCCACATTCGAAACATCCCTTCGTCTTCATAGGTGGTTTAGGAGCACCCTTTGCCGCAAGGTCTCCTCTACATTCCTTCGCCTGGTGACCCATCTTTCCGCATCTCTGACACTTGACACGGTCACACGGGCCAACATGATGATAGTTGCACCTATTGCACTTCAGATATTTTCCAGCATATCCGCTCGAACCCTGCCCGCTACCGTTGTTATTGTTGTTGTGACTCTGATTGTTAAAGCTCCGAGTGAATTCGGGCTTACGGTAGTGTTGTTGCTGTGGGTGGTTCGAGGATGAGGATCTGGTGTTGTCAAACTTTCTCTTTCCGCTGCTCGGGTTGTTGTTGCTGTTGTTGTCATTACTCGGGTTGTCACGGGCTTTAGCGGTTGAACCCCTAGGTGGTAGCGCACCTTGGGTCACTGCTTGATCCGTCAGTTTGTGAGCTAAACGGATCGCTTGTTGAATCGTGGCTGGTCTGGAAGACGTCACCGTGCCCTGAATTTGCGGTGCTAACCCATCAAGATACATTTCAATCCTCTTACTCGGCGGATCCACCATCCGCGGACACATCACAGCTAACTCGTGAAAACGGGTAGTGTAGGCTTCGATTTCTGAGCCCACCATCTTCAGTGACCAAAATTCTGACTCTAACTTTGAAATCTCTTCTCTCGGACAGTACTCTTCTCGCATCATGTTCTTGAACTCCTCCCAGTTCATAGCGTTAGCCAGTTCCAATCCAAGGATCTGCACGTTTGAATTCCACCAAGTGAGGGCAGAATCCTCAAGTGTTCCAGCAGCGAATTTGACCCTACTGGCAGGGGCACAATTACACATCTCAAATGCCGACTCGGCCTTCTCAGCCCAACGCAGGAAGCCTATAGCTCCCTAGGTGCCCTTAAACGTACTGGGCTTGCAGTCAAGGTAATTCTTGAAGGTACACGTTCCAATTGGACCTCCAGCTTGGTTCTGAACATGTGCGGCTAAAGCGGCCGCCGCATGGTCGTTCAGCAGAGTTTGGAGTTCAGCTGCAGTCAAGTTGATGTTACCATGTCCGTGTCCAGCGTTTCTTCCAGCCATTTCCTTGAATCACAGTATAAAATGTTAAACAAGAATTTTTCTTTCATATTCAACACACCATACATGTAATAAAAAGATAAGTAAGAAAGAAATAAGAAACAACATCACATCACAACCATATATTAATCTAATTAATAATTCATAATTAAAACCATTGTATTCGCTACAAAGTATTTCCAATCAATCCTTAAAATCATAGAAAATAATAGTTCGGATGGAGACAACCCCTCCATCTAAGTGTTATCATCACTAGATGTCATCATCTGAGGACACCTCTGAGTGTGCCTCCTCCTCAGCCGTTTCTTCCTCCGGTTCTTCTTCAGGTTCCTCCTCGGGATTTTCCTCGGGGTTCTCCTCAGGCTCCTCTTCGGGATCTGCCTCAGGCTCGGCCTCAGGCTCTGCCTCAGGCTCTGCCTCAGCTTCGGCTGCGTTCTGAGCAAGTTGCATTTGTAAGACATCGCAACGCTCTAGAGCTATCTCGGTTCGGGTCCTTGCTACTTGGAGTTGCTCTTGCAAGTCTATCATCTCGGCTTGCATCTTTCTCATAATCTTCATCTGTTGATCACTAGCCTCTTGCATTTCCTTCATTGCCGCTGCCATGTGGGCAATTTCCTCCTTAGTCTCGGTTCCGTCTTTTAACAGTCCGGAAACGTTAGCTCTCGTATAGCGCATGTAACCCACGTCACGCTCCAAACAAGAAACGACAGCTGCGAGAACTCGCTCTACAGGTTCGATTATGGGTGGTAGGGTGTTGGGATAAGCAGGGTGGTTCGGGTGAGGTAACGGGGGAACTTGTTCGCGATAGACCATACGTCTGATCATATTAGGGTACCAATCCCAGCTAACTTCGTTTTCGTACATGCCTCCGGATAAGCGGTACCTCTTCAGCGTAGGAGCTTCGAGCTCCGGGACTACTCGGGGTGGCGATGAGTTAGGAAGATGCGGTTCCTTCCCAGGGGCGTGAGACATTGGGTCGGATGATGATGACGATGGCGTCGACATCCTTACAGGTAAGCCGTGTATGCGCGCGTATGAGTGAAAGAGGTAAAGAGATAAGATAACAAAGACTACACAAATCTATGCAGTGCGTATCATTATAACTAATGGGTCGTCGCGGTTATAGTCTAGTATGCATGCAGCTTCTAGTTCGCTATAACCAATGGCTCTGATACCAATCTGTCACACCCTCAAAATCCACTAACGGAGTTTTACCGTCAGAGGGTGTGAACTAACAGGATCGGAATCATTAGTTATAATCAAACCATAAAACAAAGTTTCAAAACCATGAAAACGTTTACGAGTAATTAAATGCGAAAGCGTAAAACCATAGAAAACAATGTTACGTCACGTAGGACGACTTAAAACCCAATGATAACAGTTAAAAATAAGTTTGCATAGTTAAAAGTGTTTCAAGCAATGCATGATCCTAAACCGCGCGCCCGCCTCGGCTACCTGAGAATAACATACTAAAAGTGTCAACACAAGGTTGGTGAGTTCACAAGTTTATATAAAATAAAGCGTTTAGCGTTTGCGTTCAGCGTTTTGCGTTAGGCGTTTTGCGTTACAGCATTTTGCGTTACCAGATAGTGTTATGTCAATTATATATCTATAGGTAGCTAGCCTATAAAACAAGTATCACTAAGTGTTCGACACCGAAGCTGACTGTTTATCAAATGCCTTGCCACCAGGTCATCCAGACCATGGTATGTGTTAGCCAAAATTACACCCGCTCGACCTCCAGTCGAGTTTAGCGTTGGGTGGGGTTTGTCAAACTCAGTAGTACTACTCAACAATGACTCGCTATTATCCAATATTAAACGGTTCGATGTGAATGAAGGACTTTAGTTATTGCGTTTGCCACTTAGTCTTTACAAGTGATATATAATCTATATTAACAAAATCTTAAATGCGTTTCGGAGTATGTTATCTTCCCCAAGTGAAAAGCGTTTAAAAAGTTTAAAAGGGGAAAGTGAAACTCACTGTTTGCGAAGTATTCCCAAAATAATTCACCAAGATACGCGTCACAGAAAAACTCTCTCTAGCGTTCTAAAACAACAAAGAGATTTTTCTAAGTGTCGGAATATTATCGAGTCTCTAAACCCGGCACATAATACCTATGCACATAACATGTTTCGTGTTTCGTTTGTGAATCGTGTGTGACTTTAACAAATGTATTTGTGATACGATACATGATTGAACAATTATTTACGTGTCATGTATTAATAATGTACATCACTTAGCAACTATTCCCGCAGGGGCAATTTGGTCAAAACAGCACAATTATTTAGCAAGTATTCCCCGCAGGGGCAATTTGGTCAAAACATAACAATTAACTAGCAACTAGCACTTTTCATGCATTTTCACAAAGTTCGGCAGTTAACTTTACCGAGACAGAATTCTACTTGAAAGATTGTACTATTCCACCGATCATAGCATCTCAATTAATTCATCAAAAATCATCACAAAAGCATACATGTATTAAGTTTCCAGAACATGTTTTATTTTATTTTTATTCCACATAGGTTTCTCACAATGATCAAAACATTACAGCAAACTCATAACAGTCAAATTCATGCGCAACAGAATGTTATTTGAAATTCCCGTTAAATGAAAATTCCAACAAATGCAAGACCACTTGGGTTAGATTCCTAACTCAATAAGTCAACTTCCAGAAGTGGAACCAACCCAATTGGTCTCGTATTTCATGAGATGTAATATTTACAAAACAACCTAACAGCAGGTCTAACAACTCAGCTTTGCACAACGTTTTTGTAAAATCATAAAAGTTAACTTTTACACGTCCAAAAATTGCAAATTTATATTCTTTAGAAACTATACTCAACCTAGTTTACTGTAGTATCAATAATCTCAACCAATTTTCACATTTACACCTCGTTACAGTCAGTTAAACATCAATAACACAATCTGTCCAGAAACTGTTTGCATCCAAACTCAACATATTAACTATCTACGGACCATCATTCATTCATATAACACTCTAGACTCCATAATCACTATCCATGCACATCAATTACACATTACATACATGATTAGGGTTTTTGTTTGAACTCAAATCAAAGACACAAGCAATTAACATGTAACAATATCCAATCTATTTATCAAATCATCATCAAATCAACAACAATCATATGAATTACATACACACATAAATCGGCCTCTAGGGTTTCAATTAACCCATTAAACATCGAAATTAAGTATAAAGGATGCATAGGATAGTCGTTTATACCTTCCTAGCACCTTAATCTTCAATCAAAGGCTTGAAATCTTGGTTGTATGTGTGTGTATGAGTGGCGGCAGCCAAGGGAGCCAAGGGAAGAAGGTCCGATCGGGATTGTGTGGGGAGAGAAAGAATAAGTTAGGGTTTATTATTATTATTATTATTTATAATAATACTATGTTACACTTTGGCCCCTCCACTTCTAAGTATTACTTATCTAGCTTAAACTAACTTGTTTACATCTTGAGTTAGTGTTTATAACGATGTTATCACGCAACACATAAGTCTAACACATAATTATCACATAATTACTGTTTTGATGTTTTTCGTTTATTCACCAATTGTTTGCGTCAACTCGTTTGCGTTTCGGTGTAATTCCCGAAAGACTACACATGTAGTAAGTGTTAAGCGTCATTTAAACCCTAGTTTAAATGTAATGAGGTGTGCGTTATAGATTCAGTGATCTTAAGTTTGAATTGACGAAGTTGAGTTAACGGAGTTAACCTGAAATTGACGATTGTCACATCATTCCCATGTTAAAGAATTTTCGTCCCGAAAATTTAAGTCAAGTCGTGATGAGTGTCTGAAAAAAGTAAGAAAAATTTTCAGTTTGTCATATTAACTAATCACACGACACCGGTATCTTAAAATAATCAACTAAGGCGCAATAAAGTTCGCTAGATCACCTCTCGGTCTCACCAACTAACACTCACAAATCTAAGAAGATTGAGTAAATGCACCGGGAAAAAGATTACATAGGTACCCAAATGACGCATCTCCTCTCGGACTCAACGACACAAAACCCGCTAAAAATTGGTACTAGCAATTATAGGGATAAAGGGGTAGCAATATCTAACCCAATCTAAGACACTTATTTGCACGCAAAACTAAACCGGATAAGACCAAAACTCGCTCTCGCGCAATTCTAACCTAACCGAATAAAGACGCGAGAAAAACCGACTCCCTATTACCTCTCGGTTGCAAGGAAGGTGAAACTATTGAATTTTAATAATTAAACGCACTCAAGATTCCTATGGTCGCGCTAACCACAAACAGATCAAAAACACACAAAGTCTATGACCTAACCGAATAACCCTAATCAGACCATACAAAATCAATCAATCAAGGCAATAAGGGGAATCACGTGCACAAATTATATAAAAACAATATTCATCTCAAAGATTAAATTAAATAAAGCCTTTCAATAATAATACATCGTGTAATTAATTAAAACCAAATAAACCGTCAAACAACAACAATATGCATCTCAACCTAGGTAGTGCAAAAAAATTAGCCAATAATCATAACCAAAGAAAACTTAATAGATTCAAAAGTCATAATTATCATATCAAGAAATATGGAGATGAACTTATAAAATAAGTAACACAAACCACTTTAAAGAAAAATAATGTTCCTTATTGCGATTGTTGTCCCTACTCCCCTTGGCTTCCTTTCTTCTTCTCTATGCTACTGTCGAACATACTTAAATCAACAATGAGTTGATTTAAATTTTATTGCTACCCACTTTTGACCCAAGACTTGTATTAATTATTGTTCTTCTTGTTTTCTGGCCGAGATTTCAAGACCAAACTCAAAAGAGTTTGGTTTTTTTATATTTTCTTTGAATCTGCTGTCCACCTCTTGACCAAGCTTCCAAGATTGTTGGAAATTGTTTTTTTTTTTTTGCTCTTTAAAACTTACTACCGATCCAACTTCTTATTCTCTAGGTTCTTTCTTTTTCTTTTTTTTATGTATTATTATACAATAACACAAGTAGGGCTCATACAAATTGTAATAACTCGGGTTTTCCATCTAATATATTATATCCGTTACTTGACCCATTTGCGTTTTTGGTAAACTAATCACTAAAATATCATATTATTTAATAATATATATACTTAATATCCTTTTAGCTTTGATTAGTATACATAATTACCCTAAACCAAACTTTAACCCCTTATTGTTTCCTTTCCCATGTTTCAAGGGCCTTATTGCAAATTCTGGAATTTTATAATCCATAAACCCATTTCCCCAACTTGTATCCATAGCCCAAGAACCAAACCCGTAACCCATGTATGCTGCTTGCACCTTAATCCTCGCGTCTATTATAGAATTGATCTGGGTATATTAATCTCATTGCCTTAATTGTTCTCACCGACGTAATCAATTAAGAAACAAAAATCGTCTTGATATGATTTGCTTAATAAACAAGCCGTATGTAACCTAGAATGGGTTTATATCCTTTTCGTTTATAATAATCCAATTAATCATCCAATTAATCCTCTCTGCACGTTCGTAAACCTATCGCCATTCAAACCCCCACTGTTAATTATGTTTTCGTGACCTGCAAGACCCTCATATGGATCCCGTCTGGCCGTAGGCTGTTGTAGAGAATTCAACATCAATTCGGCAAAGTTAAAGGTAGTATATATATGTATTAGACTCGTCTTTGATCGATGTTCAATAACCAAAACGCTAATTAATCAAACTCTTAACGATTTACGCGATTGATGAATCTAGGGTTAGGTTATGAACTGGGTGGTCTGGTCTTTGGTTTATATGTTTTTGTTCTGGATCCTTAACCAACCAAACACCCAGCGCAGTTGGCTGGGTGCATGCTTGCCAATCTATTGAGCCGGCCATGGCGCGGGTTCGAGTCCCGGCCATGGCAGATTATTATTATTTTTGTTTTTTTTTTATTTTCTTTGTTTTAATCTAAAAAGTTTATGAATTTAATATAGTTAATGCTATATACACATCATACTATTAAAACCGGTATATAAATTGATCGTGTTTATGAACTTGGGTTAAACATCATATATATATATGTGTGTGTGTGTGTGATATATACATTTATACATAAATATTAATAAGTAATAGATTATTAAAAGTTTTAATATTTAGAAAATAATAATGTTAATTAAATTAAATTTTATCATGTTAATTCACGTATTAAAAATATAGTTTAAGTATTTTATAAAGATCATATTTTATATAAATATCACTATTTATTGTTTACGATCTATTATTTACGATAATAACTTAAAAGCTATCTTTATTAATAATAAGAATATATATAAACATTAAATGTATTTTTAGTTTATAATAATTATTTAAAACAAATCTCTTTATATGATTTATCCGAAGTCTTATAAACATTTACTTAAGTATTTTTATGAAGTCTTGTATAATTTAAAATAATATTACTTATTAAAAACGTTGTTAAACATAAGTAATAAGAATTGATGATAAGTCATATTTAATTTCAATATGAACATACTCGATCATAATTCCTGAGTCTTTATTTAGTTGAATATTCGTTGGGGACTTTATATTTATTTTCCGCAATTATTCCTTATTAGGATATCTCGTCAGTATTTCCCGAAGAGTCGATCTATCTTTATAGCTTAACAAAATTCATATCTCTTGCCTGATCGCTAAGGTGAGTACCACATTCCCCTATTTTACTTGTTTTTCCACGTTTTGTGGACATATGCGTGAATATACTTTTCATATATACTTATACTTAAAACTGCAACTTTGTCTTATGTGTTAACAACTTATACCTTACGTGTTTATGTGCTTATTTGCTTTGTATGCTTTCACATTCGGAGAGGTCCAACATAATCTCAGTCTAGTATGATCATACGCCAGTCGTTAGCCTTTGTGCTTCTGGACATCTCATTTATACTTTCTCATTTGGTTAATTTGTTATTCTCATATGACTTGTTGCAAATACTTATTTTTATACTATACTATATGTACACTTAAACTGGTGTGTTGCTCACTCAACATATGTTGTTGACAAAATTCTATTTTATACGCATATGCAGGTTGGTGAAGACTTAGTGAAGACTTTAGTTAGAAGAATATTTTAATTAAGAAGTATAAAATTTGTATTGTTGTATAAATGATGTACTTGTTTGTATTTCGATTTATTTGATAATTGAATTCAATTAATAGATATTGTCATTTAATATTGTGCATGATATTAACCTTGAGAGCTGTGACAATCAGTCCGCCCCGGCATTTCCGCCGTAGGTTGGGGTGTTACACAAATGGGCTTTTGGGTCGGGCTTTAACTTGTTTCTTCAAACATTGATCATAAAGGCCTTTTAAGTCTTCCAAAGCCCAGTCATTTTCTCTTTTAAAACCCGCAACCTACGAAATATATAAACTTTGTAAGATCATGTTAAAACAAGCCAAAAACCATTATTTATTAGATAATAAGCAATAAAAAGATGATAAAAAGGTGCGTAAAACAAGTGTGTTTTACAACACATCAAACTAGAGGTGCACAAATCGGGTTCAAATGGAAAACCCGAACCGGTTCCAAACCGGTTTTTTCACACCGGGTTGTAAAATGGCACCGGTTCCACTCAAGAACCGGTTCGGTTCCCGACCCGAACTGATGCCCAGATATGCGAACTTTTAAGAACCGGGTAGGGTATGAACCGGAACCGGTTTTTACGTAAAAACCGGTTCCACCGGTTTTTTTTGAAATTTAAATATTAGAGCCGTTAGGAACCGGTTCCAACGGCTATATAGCCGTTTTTGACCGTTGGAACCGGTTTTTTAACTATAAATAGGTTATTTTCTTACTATAAATAGCAAGGTTTGTTTGTTTACTTGTTAAACCACTTCCAAAACTATAAAACACACTCCAAACCACAATTAACCTTAAACTGACAACAAATGGCAACCAATGATGACGTTGTTATGGTGATCGAAACAACAAGATGCCCCGATGTTTGGGTTCATTACGATTTGTGTCTCATGACCGACTCACATGAGTTGGCACGTTGCAAATATTGCTCGAAGTTTCTTAAAGCAGGGTCCAACTCGACATTACGAAAACATACGAATAAGTATTGTCGAGAGAAAAGAAGATTGGAAGCTAAAAAAACGGAAGTGGGAGAGTCGTCCGGCTCTACAACCCAAAAATAAGTATTCCCGGATTAAAACGACGGACTTTGTTTTTTATGTTTTAGTTGTTATGTTTAGTATCGTTTATGTTTTAATAATGTTTGTAATAGTTAGTTTTTAAATATAGGAAACAAGTTATATATAGGTTTGTAATAGTCAGTTTTTAATGGAAACAAGTTATATATAGGTTTGGACATCAAAAACCGGTTCCAACGGCTATATTACCGTTGGAACCGGTTCCAACGGATCTGTTGTCTCAAAAACCGGTTCCAACGGCTATATTACCGTTGGAACCGGTTCCAACGGGCTAATTGGTGTCTAAAAAACAGGTTCCAACGGCTATATTACCGTTGGAACCGGTTCCAACGGCTAGTTTGACTTTTGTTTGACCCTTCAAAAAAAACCCGTCGGAACCGGTTTTTCCGGGTACGAACCGAACCGGTTCCAATTAAGAACCGGGTAGGAACCGGGTTGGAACTGGTACTGACATACAAATAGGAGAACCGGGTACGATTTTCGGGTACAAAAATACCCAAACCGGGTATTGTTCCAACCGGGTTGGAACTGGAACCGGTTCCGGTTCGGTTCCACCAGTTAGGTTCCGGAACCGGTTTTTTTGTGCACGTCTACATCAAACATCCCACACTTAAGACTTTTTCGTCCTTGAAAATGAAATCTACACAGGATCATAACTAAGTGGAAAACAACAAACTCCCAGATTATTTATCATTATTAAAGCACAAGAAACAACTCGACATATTGACCGCGATTTCCGGTATTGTTGTCCACTTAAACACAGTCACTAACTTATCAAGCCCCCAATTGCATTAAGCGTTTTAAGTCTAAAAATCAAGGCTACACCTACCCCATCTCAGACAAAGAGAGCTAGAAGACTAGAGTCGAAGCAAACTGGTTCGACAAATCACCATAAGCCAATGACTCGTTGATGGTACTAATTAAATGCACTCGATGAAATTTGATGGATGAATGGTCTTGTGGAGGTCGTACGAGCTATTCCTAAATATTATTGGACCTTGTCCTATAAATTCCCAATTTGATATATATTGACTAAGAACCTTCAAGCCTCAATAGTGTATCCTCAGAGTCACTATCCCCTTGGTAACACGTAAACTCTAAGTCTCATCTAGTATGTGCATCTTTGGCCTCTTTTACTAACTTTGAGAATGCTTTTTTGGCATTTTACAATACATAATTTTCTCACAATCATTTGCTTTTCAGAACAACTTTTCAGAGTACACATAACTTTCATAACATACTTTTTTTTCAATATCACCCTAAAGTATATAACTATTTCTAAGCTCGTAAAAATACGGACATGTGGTGGTATGCTGGTTTGAGTGCATTTAATTCTTACCATCTCAAAGTTTTCATATTATGGTAATCCTCCATAAGCATCGAAATTCGGTTTCACCATTATTCAAATTATTATATATATAAAAACTGCTAAAGAGGACTATCAAAGCTAGTTGGGCCTACCGATGCATCCGAGATCAGTATGCAAACCATCTTTTCTTTTATTATTATTATATATTTCAAAAAGTTCTGAGAGTTTTTAACACAATGGTAATAATATCATTTACTACTTAACTTAGAATAAAATCAATTTTCAAGGGACATATTAAAATAAAACTTTTTTTTATCTCTTTTTTTCGCATTCAGTCGCCCCACCCACATTCAGTTTTCAGGTCAATGGCCATCTCGTACATCTACAGGTAGATAACAGGACCAAACATATACAAGTATATGTCCCTTGAACTTAAGTAGCCGACATAATTTTCAGCGAAAGAACAAAACAATTTTTTTATAATTAATTTTTTTTTTGTTTTTAAATTTTCTTTCTACAACTAAGTAAAATAAATTCCCATCCCCACACTTAGAACGAAATCGTCCTCGATGAGAACAAGGAAAAGAAATAAAATAAAATAAAAATAAAAATAAAAACTTAAAGTAATCAAAATTAAAATAGAGAACGGGTTACTCCCCTGGTTTATATAAAGATTCTTCATCAACTGTGTATCAATCAAGCGACCGTATAGCATTTCATTCGCGGCCGCAACCCCGAGAGAACCAGTTCCAAAACGCCATCAGAGCTACCATGTGCATAATAATACCTGCAATAACTCAAACTCGCTCGCATGTAGTGGCGTACAAAACAGAAAGCAAAAACATAAGAAATAAACATATTTTGTGTTTTTTGTATTTTTTTAATTTTTTTAATTTTTTGATTTTCTTTTATTTTTTTTTATTTTTTTTATTTTATGTTTTTATAAATAACAAAACTAAAACAGACAATAAAGAAAATCATAATACACACTATACAAATCGGGTTGTCTCTCGAGTTATGCATCCAACACGTCTACCCCTCGTTGAGTGAGTCAAGGTAGAGCACCTCGACTATCTGATCTGCAACTGGCCCGCCTATGTAGTGCTTCAACCTCTGACAGTTCACCTTAAACATCCAGCTTTCGTTTTCAATCTCAATTGTGCCATACGGGAATACCTTAGTAATGGTGAACGGCCTGACCATCGGGAATTTAGTTTTCCCGGAAATAACCGTAATTGGGAATTATATAGCAAAACCCGATCCCCACACTTGAACTGTTTATCACCTCTCAACTTCCTTTCATGCAGCTCTTTTTTCTTCAGCTTATAATTGTACGAGTGTGCATAGGCATGATCGCGAAGTTCCTCTAACTTATGTATCTGACGGAAACGGTGAACTCCAGCAGTCGAAATATCAAGGTTAAATGTTTGAAGCGCCCAAGAAGCACGATGCTCCAACTTGACAGGAAAATGACAGGCTTTCCCATAAATCATCCGAAACGGTGTGGAACGCGTCGGAGTTTTGTACGTTGTACGGAAAGCCCACAAAGCATCATTTAATTTGTCGGACCAATCCTTTCGGTTTAGCCCAACCCTCTTCTCAAGAATGCGTTTGATGCCACGGTTACTCACCTATACCTGCCCACTAGCCTGTGGATGGTAGGCAGTCGCAAGCCGATGGGTGACCCCATAGAGTTGCAACGCCTTCTCCATCTGCGCGTTACAGATGTAAGCACCTCAATCGCTGATCAAGGCTTTGGGTACACCAAAACGGGAGAAAACATTTTTCAGAAATCTCACTACAACTCGAGCGTCGTTAGTGGGCAAGGCTCTGGCCTCGACCCACTTGGAGACGTAATCAACTGCCACAAGTATGTACTTTTTCCCTCTAGACGAGGGGAAGGGGCCCATAAGATCAATACCCCAAATGTTAAAAACCTTGCAAACCTGAATAACATTTTGGGGCCTCTCATTTCGGGATGAGATGTTACTGACACGTTGGCATCGATCACAGCTTTTGACGAACGTATGAGCATCTTTGAAAATCAAAGGTCAATAGAATCCTGAATCGAAGACCTTCTTAGCAGTAAGAACAACACCATAGTGACCTCCTGTCGGTCCCTCATGAAAGTGGCTCAAAATCCGCCACCCTTCTTCAACATCTACACATCTCCTCACTAGCTGATCAACACCTATACGAAAAAGAAACTAGTCGTCCTATATATAGAACTTTACGTCATCAAATAATTTCTTCTTTTGCTAGTGAGACATCCTCCTAGGGAGGAAACCATCGACGAGGAAGTTTGCGATATCGGCAAACCACAGGTAGCCTTCATCCTGGCTCTAACAAACATAAGATTCTCTATTAGGAACTGGTCATTGATGATGACCCCAACATCTCCAATCTCGGCTCTCTCAAGACGTGACAAGTGATCGGCCGCTACATTCTCGGCCCCCTTTTTATCACAATTTCGATATCAAACTCCTGAAGCAGCAAGATCCATCGAATGAGACGAGGCTTAGCATCTTGCTTGCTAAAAAGATAACGAATAGCAGCAGTCGTGTAGACGATTGTTTTGAACAAAACAAGATAGGACCTAAACTTATCAAATGCAAACACCACAGCTAACAACTCTTTCTCGGTGGTGGTGTAATTCTCCTGAGCACTGTTTAGGGTCCGGCTTGCATAGTAGATCGGGTAGAAGTGCTTCTCCTTCCGCTGTCCAAGCACTGCTTCAACGGCATAGTCGCTCGCATCGCACATCAATTCGAATGGCATACACCAGTCGGGAGCAATCATGATCGGGGCGTTAACGAGTTTGTCTTTAAGAAGATCAAACGCCTCGATACATTGTTCAGAGAAGACAAATGGAGCGTCTTTCTCTAGTAGCTTGGTCATCGGTATCACAATTTTCGAGAAATCTTTAATGAACCAGTGATAGAAACCTGCATGACCTAAGAAGCTACGGATGGATCTCACAGAAGTGTGCGGGGGATTAGAAATGGTTTCAATTTTAGCTCGATCGACCTCGATCCCCGCACTCGAGATCCTATGTCCTAAAACGATGCCCTCAGCGTACCATGAAGTGACACTTCTCCCAGTTGAGGACTAGGTTGGTATCGACGCAATGAGCCATCATCCTATCAAGGTTGGAGAGAAAATGATCGAAAGAAGTCCCGAAGACAGAAAAGTCGTCCATGAAGACCTCCATGGAATCCTCAATCATGTCGTGAAAGATCGCCACCATACATCGTTGGAAGGTAGCTGGAGCATTACAAAGTCCAAAAGGCATGTGTTTATAAGTAAATGTGTCGTAGGGGCAGGTGAAACTGGTTTTCTCCTGATCATCGAAAGAGATCGGATTTGGAAATACCCGGAGAAACCATCCAGAAAGTAGTAGTACTACGGACCCGCCAAACACTCTAGCATCTGATCAATGAAGGGTCAAGGAAAGTGATATTTCCTAGTGGCATCATTCAGTCTACGGTAGTCGATGCAGACTCTCCAACCAGTCACGGTCTTAGTGGGAATAAGCTCGTTTCTTTCATTGGTGACAACAGTCATACCACCCTTCTTCGGAACCACTTGGACCGGACTAACCCACGCGCTATCAGAGATGGGAAAAACGATTCCCGCATCAAGGAGTATAATGATTACTTTCTTAACAACCTCTAGCATCTTCGGATTAAGCCTCCGTTGAGGCTGAACGATGAATTTGAAATTATCCTCCATGAGGATTTATGAGTGAAGAACGAGGAA
>NW_027499064.1:0-86709 GCF_021521415.1 Bidens hawaiensis | reverse complement strand
TGACGACCTTCCGGGGTTGCCACGGAAGGAGAGGTAGAATTTCAGGTTGAGTTAGTACTAGGAGCACAGCCCGTCGCGAAAGCACCTTACCGACTGGCGCCGTCCGAGATGAAAGAATTGATGTCCCAACTGCTAGAACTCCTCGACAAAGGTTTCATGCGACCGGTTGTTTCCCCGTGGGGCGCTCCGGTGTTGTTCGTAAAGAAGAAGGATGAAAGTATGAGAATGTTTATCGATTATCGTGAGCTGAATAAACTTACGGCGAAGAATAGATATCTGTTGCCACGGATTGACGACTTGTTCGATCAATTACAAGGTGCTAGCTGGTTCTCGCGGATAGACCTTCGATCGGGCTATCATCAGTTGAAAGTAAAAGAGGCAGACATCCCTAAAACAGCGTTTCGGACGCGGTATGGACACTACGAGTACCTCGTGATGTCGTTCGGTATAACGAATGCTCCCGCAGCATTCTTTGACATGATGAATAGGGTATGTAGGCCAATGTTAGATAAGTCGGTTATCGTTTTCATCGACGATATACTGATTTATTAGAAAAGAGAGTCTGATCATGCTAAGTATCTGAGAGAAGTATTGGAAGTCTTGAAAGAAGAGAAACTGTACGCCAAGTTCTTGAAATGCGCGTTCTGGTTGCGTGAAGTGCAGTTTCTAGGTCACATAATCAATCCTGAGGGGATTACTGTGGACCCAGCTAAGATTGAGGCGATAAAGAATTGGAAGACGTCGCAATACCCGACTGAGATATGCAGTTTCTTAGGGTTGGCCGGCTATTATCGGAGATTCATTCAAGGTTTCTCCAAGATAGCCGCACCATTGACCGGTATGACCCGAAAGACTGTAGTGTTCGATTGGGGTAGGTTCCAGGAAGAGGCGTTTGAAGAATTAAAGAAGAGGCTCACGCAAGCTTCAATTCTTGTTTTACCCGACGGTAACGAGGATTTAGTAGTTTGTGCTGACGCTTTGTATCAAGGGTTAGGTTACATGTTAATGCAATGAGGAAAGGTCATAGCTTATGCGTCTAGGCAACTGAAAGTTCATGAATGTACATACCCGACACATGACATAGAGTTAGCAACTGTAGTACATGCTCTTAAGATCTGGAGACTTTACTTGTATGGTACTAAGTATACTATTTATACGGATCACAAGAGTTTGAAATACTTCTTCGAGCATAAAGAATTGAATATGAGACAGAGAAGATGGCTAGAGTTGATTAAAGACTATGACTGTGAAATCAAGTATTACCCGGGAAAAGATAATGTAGTTGTCGATGCTTTAGCCGGAAGAATGAGGAAGTGATAGAGACCGTGAAGTCTTACAAGCTGGTTGTCAACTCAGATCTCTTTACAGAAATCAACAAGGTTCAGATAGAAGTTCTTGCAGATGAAGGGTTGATGAAGAAAGAGAGGATTTGTTGGCAACGGACTGAGCTGATTGATAAGACATAGGTTGTAAAGATCAGATTCGATCTGATGTGGATCCGCGACATGGGAATCTCAGAAGTCGAATTCTAGACGAGGCTCATAAATCTCGATATTCAATTCATCCAGGATCCAACAAAATGTACCAAGACTTGAAGAAAGACTATTGGTGGCCGGGTGTGAAGAACGAAGTGGTTGATTATATTAGTAAGTGCTTGACTTGCTTACGAGTTAAACCAGAACATCAGAAACCGTATGGGAAGCTACAGCTTCTGGAAATACCTGAGTGAAAATGGGAACACATCACTATGGATTTCATAACTAAGCTACCTAGTACGGCTAAGAATCATGATACCATCTAGGTGATTGTGGACCGCTAACTAAGAGTGCTCACTTTCTGCCTATACGAGAGGCCATCTCATCAGAAACGTTAGCAAATGTATTCATTAAGGAAGTCGTAGCGAAGCATGGAGTGCCATTGTCGATCGTATTCGATAGAGATACATGTTTCACTTCCCGATTTTGGAAGCAGTTCCACGAAGCAATGGGAACTAGATTAAACATTAGCACGGCGTATCATCCTCAAACAGATGGGTAGTCTGAGAGGACTATCCAAACCCTTGAGGATATGCTACGTGCTTGTGTATTAGATTTTGGAGGAAGTTGGGATGATCATCTTCATTTAGCAGAGTTCTCTTACAACAACAGCTACCATTCGAGTATTGGAATGCCTCCATTCGAGATGTGCATGGTAGACATTGTAGAACTCCCGTATGTTGGGGAGATATTGGTCAGAATGAGATTGGTAGTTTGGAAGTTGTGCAAGAAACCTCCTCGAGGTTTGATCTAATCAAGGTAAGAATGAAAGCTGCTCAAGATCGTCAGAAGTCTTATGCCGATAAGTGGCGACGACTGATCGAGTTTAACGTTGGCAACAACGTGATGCTTAAAGTTTCGCCGTGGAAAGGTATTATTCATTTTAGGAAGAGAGGAAAGTTGAGTCCAAGGTATATTGGACCGTTTAAGATCATAGCTCGTGTAGGAGAGGTGGCGTATAAGCGCGATCTACCAGAGGAATTGGAAAGGATCCACTCTACCTTTCATGTTTCTCACTTAAGGAAGTGTCTTGCAGACGACAGGTCTCACGTGCCGTTAATGGACATAGAGGTAGATGAGCGATTGAATTTTATCAAACAGCTAGTTGCAATCGTTGATCGAAAGGACAAGCAACTTCGTCAAAAGGTTATTCCATTAGTAAAGGTGATTTGGAAACATCGCAAAGGATTTGATGCAACATGGGAAACGGAGGAACAAATGCGTAAGTTCTACCCGCGGTTGTTTATGTAATAGATAGGTTTCGGGGACGAAACCTTTTTAAGGGGGAGAGACTTGTAACGTCGGATTTTAGAAATAATAAATAAAGTAATATTCAAATAAACTTTGTTATTTAATTTCTGTAGAATAAATAATAAATTAATATGAGAGATGGTAGGCTTAAATGGGTATGGACCTAACAATAACCAAGGACTTAATAAACTAATAGGCCTAAGGTCCATGAGCTAAGGGTATAAATACCTCTAAAACTTTTCCTAAAACCCTAGATCTCATAATTCCATACCTTTCCATTTTTACCAACACACACTCTCCTTACTTGGAAACCCGAGAACGAGATCCAAGTGGTTTTAGTGATTCTCGCATCCAAACAACAAGAAGAATCAAGATCTAGCTCGTGTCAAGACTAAGCTCTAAAACGAATTTCGCTAGAGGTACGTTTGTAGTTTAAAGGTGGTTAATTTGATGTTGGTTCTCCATGAAAATTTGTAGAACCTTCGATCGGGGCCTAAGGGTTAATAAAAATATAAACTTGATGTTAAAATATGAACTTTAGGAGTCGGATTCATTTGACTCGTTAGTTAAGTTCGACTCGTTCATGACTTATAGATCTAACGCAAGTTTGGCTCTTTGTATGCCTAGAATAAAAGATTTGAAACTTAAATCTAACCAAGTTTATATTGTAGTTGTTAATATTAATAGGAATAAATTAATAAAAGTAATAATAATTATTATAGTAATAACAATAATAATAATAATAATATAATCACTAGAATAACTCTCGTAACAAAAGAAAAAGAAAAGAAGAAAAGAAGAAAGAAGAAAGAAAAAGAAAGGAAAAGAGAAAGAAAAGAAAGAGGGAAAGAAAAGAAAGTCAATTAAAAGAGTATATAATTAATATGGAAGAATTTTCAATTATCAAGTCTAGTTTGTGGAATGGTTAAGGCATTAATGTGGGAGTAAGAAGTTGCAGGTTCAAATCCCACCCACAACTGACTATTTTTAAAATTCCATGTGAATGGTTTGGGCCTTGTGTGAATAAATGGGCGAGCGAATGGATGGTCGTGCTAATTGGGCCCATGCGATGCGAATGGAATTAGTCCAGATACTAATACAATTATTTTGGGTTTGATCTAGCCAGGCTCAAAATCTAAATAGGCGTATCCTCTAGCTAATCAAAGATGAACCAACAAAATAAACCAACCAACCTCGTCACCTCCGTATAACCCAATATATTTTTAAGATAGATGATCCAGTAAAGAAAAGAAATATATAATATTAAATTAAAGAAAGGTATCTATATATATATATATATATCTATATATATATACATATAATAATATATTAAAGGAAAGGAACATATTATTATAAAAGGGAGAATATATATATATATATATATATATATATATATATATATATATATATATATATATATAATCGGAGAATGTGAACGTGAAATGAAGACCGTCGGTAAACAAAGTAATCCCATTTGATTCGTTAGCCCAAACAAACAAGCCTAGCTTAACAAGTACGCTAGATTTATAAAATACAAATTTAAATAATTACGTTAGTTAGTAAACGGTTAATTAATGAATATATATATGTTAAACAGTTAGCCGTGCACAACTCAGGAGGGGGATTACTATTAACTCTGAACATAACAGGATCCAGGTGAGTTCTAGCCCCTCTTTATGTGTTATTTTTTCGGGGCTGTGTGCATACTACGATGTGTTAGATTAATACACTTACCTTAAATGGTAAGTGCATATTAGCTAGATGTTTGCGTATGAATATGAATTGTATGGATTAATTAACTAGTATGCATGTAGTTGTTATATTAGTTATGATTGAAGGAAGTAGAAAGGAAATGTAACGAAGATAGAATTGTATGGTATGTTAGAGGGCGCCGGGCCCTAATAATAACCGAGGTATGTAGGGACTGGACCCTTATAATATCCAAGGTATGTAGGAACCGACCCTCATAATATCCAAGGTATGTAGTCAGTAAGAAGTATGAATGTATGCATGTATGTTTGAATGATAGATGAACAGATAAGTATTGATACGTGTCTTCAGACGCGCATTAGTAAGTAAGTGAATGTAATGTATGTTAAATAACTAGAACTCACTCAGCATAGCTGACCTTTAGTATGCACGCAGGCAAGTAGAATGAGACAAGTTGTTTGACGAGGGCATTTGGCAATAAGAGGAAGACTGACATCGCTATGAAGAAGATTCTTGTGTCATTTATGTTTTATGTTTAAGACTCATGTTAATTCTGTTTAAGACAAAGTATTTATGTTATGTATGAATGATTAACTTTTATTTCCGTGAAATGTTTTAATTAACTCTGATTTCCGAATTATGTGAATGAGTAAATCTAACCAGCATGAAAGTAGGGCACCTAGAGTCGGGGGCCTTACAGTTTTGTATTATAAAGCCGACCTGTTTTGGCTTTTGGATAATTGGATATTAATAAAACAAATAATTTTATGTTATAATCATGTTTCATACTTGTCGTTTCATTCCAAAAACTTTAACGCTGTTTAAAACGCTTATTTTGTGCTCAAAACGACCTAAAACAAACTACAGGGACTAAAATGGGCAAAATAGCAAAGTTTGGCCGAGAATCCCTCCTCATGTGACGCATAGGGCTGGCCTCAGCCCACTGCACCGCAGCCCACAGTTCGTTTCAGCAAAAAAAAATCAGTTTTTTAACGTTTTTTTTGGTGCGTTTAGGCTCATTTAAGGCCCGAACTCGTGTTGTAACCATCTAAACCAACCAAGACTCAACCCATAATTATTCTAGAACCCGCCAAATATGTTTTTATCTCTAGTTATAATTTATTTAAATCAAATCTCATTTCTTTTAATAAAGCATCAAAGTGTACCGGTTATCCATTGGGTAAAACTTTTATCCAACCCCTCAAACCCTAATCCTCCCCCATAAATACCCCACTATCTCATCCACTTTTCTCCTGCTCATTTTCACCTCCTTCTCCCAAAGTGTTTGATCTTGCAAGTTGTTCTAGCTAGTTTTGCTTAAGTTTGACTTTAAAAATCAACGAAACAAATTCTTGCATTTCAATCCGTTTCGGGTATATGTTTTTGATATTTTCAGTTTCTCTAAATTAATTTATGTTAGGAAAACCATTTTCATCTTTGTTTAAGGTTTTTGGACCTTCAAACACGTAATTATGCTATTTAGGCCCATTTGGGTCGTTTTCGGGAAGTTTACTTGCTTAACTTTCTAGTTTGAGTTCAGATCTGGAATTTTACATTATTTTAATTCTATGGTTTTGGACATGTGGCAACCATCCTTGGTCTCATACCGAGTCAAGGACCGAACCAAACCGAACACTCGTTTAAACACTTTAATTAACGTTTAAGCAACCATATTGCATCAAACACTTTAGATCTGAGTTTTTCTTCATATTTTAGTAATTATATTGTTGATATGGAAGTGTAGAACAAATCTTGGCTTGAACCCAAGTTTGAGGTAAAAACCGAGTAAAACGAGCTCTTGTTTTAACAAGTTAGTTAATTTTCAAACCACCAAAAGTTCAGCTTATTGTTTTAGTTATGTTTTAGTTTATATTACTCATGTTACTTAAGATTTTGGAACTGTTATAACAAATCTTGGCTTAATCCAAGTTTCAGGTAAAAACTGAGTAAAAGTCGAACTACTCGTCTTAACGAGCTAGTCACCGTTCAAACCACCAAAAATCTTTCCAAACCTTTTTAACTCATGTTGCACTTTATATTATTTATATTTATAAGATTATGGTGTATCGGAACCAAACTTGATTTTATACCGAGATCGGGCCGAATTACACTCGCTTAAACCTTGTTTGGGACTTTAATTGATAAAAATCCTCAAACTTGTTTAAGCTACTGATTTTATTGAAGTTATTCATATATTTAAAATTTTTGGTAAGTTGGATGTGGATTTGCTACTTCATCAAGTCCCGAACCAACTAAATCGAACAAATCTTAAAAGTCAGATCTTGATGCTTACATTAGCAGGATCGTGCACACTAGCACTAAACCAACTCCCCTATGTAAAACTTAACAAAGGTTGAGTAAAACCAAACATCAAAGGCCCGGTTTCATGTAAAACCCGTTTCATGTTATGCTTACTTTATTTAACCACATTTTCTAAAATATAATTTAAACTCCTGAAAACCCAAGCCTTGTTTTTAAGAACATATATACTATTAATATCTCATCTTCAAGACTCGTTATGTAACATTCGTTACTTTTAAACCTAAAAACCCGACCCGTTTTGAATTTCCGATTTTGTTTATAAGTGTGTGTGTGTATGTGTATATTATAATGCTATTAATTAATTTTTGTTACACATACGTTATGTGTCATTCCTCATCTTTTTTTATGTGAATTCGTATTCTCATTCGTTAAACGTTTATCACTTCAATGCATTATTGTTTATCGTTTATTAGTAATTTAACATCATCGATGATTCACGTCAATCGGTTGTTCGTTTTCAATTCATTTTGTTCAAATAGAAATTTTTGAGATTTTAAACGACTTATAGACTACTTGGGTGAAATATGCAAATATCGAAGATATATAACTTTCATTTCAAATATCAATATCCTTTAAAGCTCAGGGTTCAAAATGAAAATGTATTATTATTTCTATTTTAAAAGAGCATTAAAAGTACAAGGATCCGCTTTGTAATTAAACTTTAATTTTCATTTTTAAAACTGCATGAAAGTGGAGGGGTCTTAAGTGTAAAATCTATTAATATTATATTACTTTAATCACCAGCCACCCCCTCCTTTTCTTCACATTTTTCGGGCTGGCACTGTTCTGGCGAGCACCGGTTATCCGCGAAGACCAAACACCCTAAAATGTCGTTCTTTGACTCGAAATTCTAGCCTAACAAGTTTTGACAACTATAACATTAGTTAATCAATATATTAATTATGCTTTGACATCTCTCAATAACAATCCCGTATTATTATATGGAAACCGCCAGATTTTCGGCCACAATAACAATAACGAATTAACACATTTACGTTGCAATTACGCATATAAATAGAGTCCTAATCTCAGTCTGAACTCATTCCCCATTTCAATAATCACTAAAACACTCTTGAAAACTCAAAATCGATCCGCAAAGTTTATTTTCCGGCGAACCTTATTCCTCCGTCAAAATAAATCGCCATCAGGTAACTTTTATATGGATTACATTCATTTTTAGTCGATTAACAATAACCCTAAACTAATTTCAACAAAGACGGAATCAAATGATCGAATTGAAGTGTTAGGGTTTTGAAGAAATATGATGAACACTTGTGTTTATATAAGTATGATAGTTTCTGTTATGTTAACAACTGGTTAGATAGATCATATGGTTAAGTCATGTGGGTGTGGATTCAAGATTTATATAATCATTTGCTTATCACTTTGGTTTATTTTTCTACTCATTTGTTTATTATTATAATCAAGATTTATATATTAAAAATCATAATAAAAAAATTATTTTTAAACTAAATAAATTACTTATAAATTAAATATAATTCATATTTTATCAATTGCAATCCAAAAACCCTACACTTCCTACCCATCAAGTTTTTGTGAAAACCGTTAAAAATAATATTATATTATTCATCTTCTCGTTAACATATTTTTGTTTACGCTAAACTAAATCGTTTTCAATGTAAATTCTAGTCATAGTTCGTACTTCGTAATTATATTTCTCGTAAATAAAATAAAATGTTAGTTGAAATAACACCTAAATAATATTATATTATAATCCTTTGTCGTTAATTTTATAATTCGATTTCGTTAGCTTTATGACTCGTTAACATGACCATTTTCGAGTTAAAACAATTGTCAAAATCCGAAATTCACAAATATTGCATTCCTCATTATAGTGTTAAATTATTATTCTAATGTAGTTAAAATAATGTTTAATTAAAATAAAACGTTAAAATTCCGTTAAAGTTTAAGTATAATTTTACAATATTAAAATACCATAACAAGTTTTATCATAATATAAGAATATTAAAATAATGTAAATCCCTTAAATTAAATTATTCTTTAACTTTATCAATCCCGTTAGTTAGATTTCGTTTTGTTTCAATTATATTTCGAGAAGTTCGGTTGCTTCGGTCCTGTTATCATGCTTACGATTTTTATTACAAGTTTATCGTTGATTTCGAGGTGAGTTTCTCACAACCCCTTTTTAAACGTTTTAATATTTTGGAGTAGCATATGTATCCTACAAAACTTCAAGTATTTATGATTTCGATTACAAACTATAACTCACTATATGGACTTGTGTGTTACTTGATTACTTGCTCGAATTTTACTTGCACGTGGTAGCCTCAATAAGTATGATCATACGCTCCCCTTTTCACTCAGGACCATTTTGTTATGAGTGGAAATGGGCCTCATTATCCGAGTACATTGGTTGTTACCAACTGGAAAGGACCTTGCGAGATTACCCGAGTACGTTGGTTGATACCAACTGGAAAGGACTTTACTTTCTCGTTTATCACTTGTCCATGAATTGTATGATTTTTATGTATTTATATAACACTGTGGGAACTCACCAACTATGTAGATAGTTGATATTATTTTATACATATGTTACAGGTACCGTGATTAGAGAATGGTACTTGGAGAAGACACTAGACTTAGTTTATTTAAACAAATGGATAAAATGTTTTTGTTGTATTTATATTTCCTTGTATTCTTTGTTTGCAAACTTGTGTATATGATGTTTAAATCAATTAATGATAATATTGCCACTTAATAGTGTAACATGTGTTTTGAACAATCTGTACGCTACACTCGGGCGTTTCCGCTTTATCCGGGGTGTTACAGATTGTTATCAGAGCCATGACTAAAAGATAGGACACTAGACGTAGTGCCCTAGTTGGTTATATCTTACTTTTTATTTGTTTAGGGTTAAATGATTAGATATTATGTAGGCCCTATGTGATTGTTTGAATGCACATGTTTATTAATTTATTACTGTTGATTCGTTTACGCCTCATGTACACAAGCACACATAAGTCTAAGGCTTATGCCTAAAACAAATATTTTCAATTACGTTTAATCGATTTGATTTCGGTTTTCCGATATTTTTCTTCATAAAGACGGTTCTATGTGGCAGGTATGTAGTAACCTGTAAGGGGGACGTGCTTGTTTTCCGAACTTTTGACACCAAGGTTATTGATACTTAAGGATAAGTAATGCGTACAAATCCAATCAGACGCTGACCCGGTTGCTTACCTAGAGGGTTCGGAAAGGGCATGAAACCTATTAAGCCAAAGCATACCACACCAAACGCCATACGAATCACAACTTTATGCTTTCAAACGTGACCATGTTCTCTTTATGAAAAGAATATGGTTACACTCCTAAGGATGTCACACAAGTCATGGTGGTTCATGCGACATGTGACTCTGACCCTCAATGTTTTACAGTGTGTTTTAACTAAAAGTCTATCAAGTTGTGGTGAATACCCAACTTTCGGTTCGATTTGATTACACATTTGTTTTATTGGACATACAAGTTATGATGATTCATACAACATTTGATTCCGAATACTTAATTGTTTATATTGTGGTTTTAAAAGTCATTGGGTTATGTGAATAGTTGAATTTCAATTCGTTTCTTTTATTTATATATTCATTTACTATTTTGAAAATTCAAAAAGTCAAGGTGATATATGAATAGTCGATTTTCTATTCATTTTCTTTATTTTTAAATACTCATTATTTTGTATGTTTTGAATTGAAAGCACGAAAAGTCATTGTGATACATGAATTGTCGATTTTCAATTCCTTTTCTTTATATTATTTAATTATTATTATGGTTTTAATTGAAAATTCGAAAAGTTATGGTGGTACATAAACACTCGCTTTTCAATTCGATTTCATTACTTATATTGGGTTTGTATTAATTCCATGTTTTTATTTCAAAATTTGATATATTTTTAATTCAAAACTTTACGAGATTATTATTATTATTGAAATGCTCTTCGATTTCAAATTTTGTTTCATGCGATTGTACTTCTTTATTTGTTTATAGATGGATTCCGATTTTATGAATCTCTCATCTAATGTTTCTTTTGTTTTTAATACAAATTTCATATTTACGACTCATTTCATATGATTCCTTCACGCTTTGCAACATGCCTTCTCGTTCTCCACGGCGTGACACATTCGTTAAGTGATAACTTAACGAATGTGATCATCTCTTATATATACCCTGTAAGATTATTCGTTAAAGTAACAGTTCTTATTATTATCACTCTCGTGTCATTACTCTACCCAAATTTACTCTCAACACACACAGTACACACACTTAACCGTCTTCGTTCATAATCGTATACCTAATCAATGAATAGCTCAATGTCATCATAAGATCTAGATCCTGTAAGGCTCTCTTATGTGGTATCAGAGACATTTAATCTGATCTTCGATGATGTTCGTTGCCTATTTGTATTAATTCATCGTTCATTAAGTTAAATTGAGTATGAATTGATCTGAATTGCAGTTGATTAAGTTCCGATAAAACAGAGCTACAGATTAATTGTAATTAGATGGTAATTATGATTGTTCGTAAGGTAATTGGAACTGGATATGAATGTTTGAGTTTGGATTGAGGTGAATTGGTTGATCGATTGATTGAATTGATAGGGAATTAAGGTTTTGACTCGATTGATTAATGACGAGTGGTTATTTGATAATTGAGGTTCGGATTTGAGAGTTAGTGATTACGGACTAACATAGTGAGGTTCGGATTTGAGTTACGAATCATTTGATATAGGTTTCATTGATTTCGGACTAGTATGGACTAAGATCTGTTTGATTGAAGACTTGAAGATTTGAATATTGATTCGTTAAAATGGTTGAATGTTGATTCGTTAACTGGTTGAATCCTGTTTTGTTAATCAATTCCTTACCGGATAACTGCTCTTTCATTCAAACTTATTCTTTAACTTCAACTGAACATTTGCTAAACATATAATCACATTCGTTAAGACACTCGTGTCACCATTCGTTATCCACAATCGTTATATTTCTTATTCGTTGACCACATTCGTTCAACACATTTGCTAAACCTTCCATTCGCTAATCCAGTCATCACTCGTTTGAACAGTGTCTCATTCGTTCACATTCTCACATTCGTTATCCTTTCACTCGCTAAACAAGTATTCACATTCGTTAATGTTCTCTCATTCGTTTGAACAGTAATTATAACTTTGAAATTTGACAAGTTTAGTCCTTGACTTTTCAAACTTGTTATCTCATGGCTTCTCAGAATGCTTCGTATTATGCATTGGCATCCCAGAATACGTTAATGCAACAAATGCTGACAATGGACAACGAAATTGGTACTCATAATAAGTGTCCAAAACTCCTGAAGTTGTCTGAATTTGCTCGGTGGGAACCGAGATTTCGTGCTCATTTGGGGTCGGTGCATCCAAGCAGTTTATGGTTTCTCGATGATGTTTATGCAGCACCTCTTGTAGGTAGTGATACTCTTGGTTGGACTCCGAAGGAACATAAGCATTATGAAGCACAAGAAATCAAAGATTTTGAAAGTGAGATAAAAGCCTATTCGACTCTCACAATGGCTTTGCCCGAGCAAATCTTTCACCAGTATAGTACTATTAAGACTTGTGCGTCTCTATTTACTACTCTGAAGACTAGAAGCTTGGGTAATACGCTCAAGAGTAAGAAGACTCTTGTAAAATTTCAGTTTAGAAATTTTACTTTGCTGAAAAACAAGACAGTGGAAGAGATGATTAATCGGTTTTGTCATTTGGTCGTAGAAATGACAACTGTGAATCTTGAGCCAACTGAAGCTGACAAAATTGATACCTTGAAGAACGCATTGCCACCTTCGTATGCTACTTTCCTTTTGGTGTTAAAAGAGAATGGTTACTTTCGTAACACCGAGCTCAGTACCTTGCAATTTATTAACAAGATAGAGGAAAGAGAATTTGATTTGAAGTGCCATACCTCATTAAAGGATAACCAAAATAAAAATCCTTCTCTTTATGGTGATGCAATGCCTGCAAATAACTCTTCAAGCTCAGTTCCAATCACAACATTCTTCACTCAAGCACAAGAAGAGTCAGCTAATGTAAATGGTTCACCTAACGTATGCTTCATGGCAACTGGTGCCAATTTTGGTTCAAATGCAAGTGCTTCAAGTTCGTTGCCTAAAGTAAATCTTCAAGAAGCTGAACAGCAATTTGCGTTTGTGTGTGCGTTCGTGACCTCATATGAACAACTGGTTGGAAGCAAGATTGCAACAAGTGAGTTGACTGATGAAGATTGTGACCAGATCGATCCCGATGACCTTAAGTTGATGGATCTCAAGTGGAACATGGCAATGATTGTTAGAAAGGTGAAGAAATTCATGCATAGAACAGGAAAGGATCTGCCAACTCTGAACAAGCGAGTTGGATTTGACAAACTGAAGGTCAAGTGTTATAATTGCGGGGACTTTGGTCACTTTTCCAAAGAGTGTGATAAACCAAAAAGGAGTATTCTGGTCCATGCAATTCCGAGAGAACTTCGGGAAAGAATTCATCGGGAAGTGACCAAAGTAAGAAGAGTTCATCAGAGGGTGACCATAATAGGTCGACCAACACTCAATCTCTTGTTGCAAATGAAGGTGTAGACTGGTCTCAACGGTTATTGGGAAATCAAGACAACTTTGTTGAAGATGCTAGTGGAGATAATCTGACTGAAGAAAGTGACACCTTAGATTCAGAAACTGAGTCTGATCGGAGTTCATCTGTGCAAACCGAATCAGAACATTCGGTTCCTGAGCAAAACGAATCTTTTGCCTGCATGGCAAAAATTGAAGAGGTATGTCCTAAACCTTCAATTAATGTATCTGAATCTTCGGCTGTTGTGACTGAGTGTGCTGAACTCAAAATCAAACTTGAATCAACTTTACACCAAAACACTTTGCTTACAAAAGAACATTTCATGATCAATGAATGCTATCGACAGAAATCCGAATTACTGGAACAATCTACACTAAAAATTAAAAATATGTCCGAAAGCAATCATGATCTCAAAGCTGAAATTCAATGTAAGATAATAGATGCTGAACAACATTTCAAGGAGATTCTCCGACTCTGAACCTGCATTTCAAACCTAGAAAATGAAGTTTTAGAACTGAAAAGCAAACTTGGAAAATTTCGAGATTCCTCATTTCTTTAAATGAGATTATTGAAGTTAATAACTCTCACAAGAAAAATGGGAAAGCGGGTTTAGGATACATCGAGATTCCTCCTCCTTTTAAAGGAGATTACTGTAGCATTCCTGATGTGGAACAATGTTTAGAAATGCCTACTGTTGAATCTGAAAATTATGAACAAACCAAAACAACTCAAGAACCGATTCATATTAAAAGTAAATAAGTGTTTACCAAAAATGAATTGGACGGTTCTATTGAGGAGTTGTCTGAACCAGATGAGATTGTCAAAAACGATAACATACCTGCTGACAAACACATTCTGTGTGAACCTGTAACGCCCGTTAATTTCGATTCAAGGAATTAAAGCCATGTAGACTATGTACATCTTTCGGGATTTATCCGTCTTTCCCGGGGGGGCCTTCACATCATTCCTGTAAGTAAACTCTATTAACTTTTCACTCAAGTTGTCACGCTTTTCATTAATGAGGGACTAAAGTGTAACTTGGTGTTTTATTCCATAAAACAAAACCCTAGCCTCCCACTTCCTTGGTCGATCTGAGTAGAGAGCAGTCCATAGGGGCTCGTTTTTTCTTTTTTCAGCCAATTCCAAGTGCCAAACTTCAATTCAAGCCTAACCCTACATCCCTACTAGTCTTTTGCACCCTAATTCGTCTTTATATCTCGAGTATTGATCATAAAATCGCTTGTTTTAGGCTTACCGGGTGGCTGTCCATTCAAGTACTTTCGGGGATGTTTTGACTAAGAATTTTGCTCCACAATCTTCCTAGGTATGTCCAATATAACATACTTTAAAATCATGTGCATTGGTGTTCGTTTGATTGGTCAACTAGTTGTAGATTGAAAGTTAGTTTTCGGTTGTCTAGAATAGTGAATTGTTGCGTTTAACGCGAGGGTTGAAGTAATTAACGACCAATTCAGTTCTCGTGACCTCGGTTTGATGTACGGGCTGTTGGAAATTTATTTTTTTTAGGTATTGGGGCTGAATTGGTTGTCGGTTACTCAAATGGTTTGGTACAACGCGTATTCGCGTTTATTGAATAGTTAGTGCGTTGTGCTTGCGAGTTACCGACCGATCCATCTCGTGTAGTGTCGTGTGGGCTAGTAGGCTGTGAATTTATCAACTTGGGTCTACACGGGGCTGAGTTGGATGTTAAGTTCCTAAACAACTCTTAAACGTGCATATTCGTCTCACCTAGCACTTCCGGGGGTAATTTTGGAATTCTTTATTCTCGGGATTACTTAAGGGTGATTTTGGTAAATATAAGGCCCAGGGCTGTTTTAATCGAACTTGGTGAAGTTGAGGCTTTAGGTAACTTGAATCATATTAGAACACCTCGTAGGATAAACGAGTCCCTTCGGTATCGATAGTAACTATTGTATATAATCCGACAGGCGTGTGAGTTGTGGGATTACTTAAGGGCCCTATAGCTCGTGGTGACTTGGTGCCTCGTGTCAGTTGAGTTTATGATGCCCCTTTTTACTCTTTTCAAGTTTTGGGCTAGCATACACACCGAACTGTTTTTACTTGATAAACCGCTTAAATGATTTTGCATAGACTCATTTGTACTATGGTATGTTTGGAGATGATGTTTAATGTAACATCCGTATTTTGAGATAACTAAATAAAAGAAAATTTATTGTTACGTGTGTGTCGTTCGTTTAATTGTTTGCGTGTTTATATTTGGATAAGGATTGGGTTTGGTAAAGGAAGTGGCTGGTGGGCCCCATAGCCTTCTATATAAGGCCATTTCCCCCATCTTTTCACCATTTTCTTCACACAACACACACACGCACACCCTAGAACACACACATACTCTCTCTCAAGACCCGAACCCAAATCCGGGTTAAAGTAAGGAAGATTTTGTGTGCAAGAATCTTCAAATAGCAAGAACACGTCCAGATGTATTTTCTAGATCTGAACTCGAACCCGCAAGCAAAAGGAGGGTTTTGGTTTAAAAGGTTAAGTTTTATGGTAGAATCGACTTGCAAACAGATATAATGATAGATCGGGTTGTAAAATGTAAGAAAAACATAAATGTGGTGAGTTTAACCCCACGGGTGTATTTTAGAACAAAAGGTGATGTTCGGACCTCATAGAACTCGGGTATACAAAGTTGGTACAACCCAAAAACCCATAAAAAAGAGTAGAATTGGGTCATAAGAAAGAATCTCGGAGGAAAAATGGCCTTAAAATGGTAAAACGAAGTAAAAAAGGGGTTTTTCGCATGAAAAAGGGCTTCGCATCGCATGCCATGCGAAATTCATCGCGCGCCATGCGAAGCGAAATCAGCATGCGAAGCGAAATCGCATGCGAAGCGAAACCGCATGTGAAGCGAAATTCTCATGCGAATTTCCATGATGCGAAATTCCATGCGAAATTCTCATGCGAAATTCTCATGCGAAATTCCATGCGAAATTCCATGTGAAATTTCATGCGAAATTCCAAGCGAAATGGCCATGCGAAATTTCATGAAATCCAATTTCTGATGCGTTTATTATGAAGGACCTGTTAACGAAAATAAAATTTTTCCGAGCTGACCTGGACCCCAACCAGGGGCTCTGCCCCTTGGACCCTGCTAGAGGCTGCCGTCCCTAGACCCCGCTACCAGGGGCACTGCCCCCGGACCCCTGTTCGTTGAGGGTTCAGTAATGTAGATGTTTGAGGTAGTAGTGATAAATAATTGACACTCGTTATGTGTTGCACAGTCAGCCGCGCACAGCTAAGGAAGGGCATTACCATTAACGGTGAGAGAAACCGGCTTCAGGTGAGTTCTAGCCCCATTTCTCTTGAAACGTTTTCGGGCTGTGTGCATACTTGTAAGACTAGTATCATATATATTTATATGATTAATGAGAATGATTAATGCAAGAATGAAAGAAAAATGTTAGAACTTGTATGTGTTAGTTGTCTAACTTAACATGATTGTAAGATTCTAGAAAGAATATAATGTAAGAGTCAGGGTGACAGGCCCTTCTAATACCTGGGCAAGAATAGTAAGAGTCTAACATAAGAGTCTGGGTGACAGGCCCTTATAATACCTGGGCAAGAATAGAGTGGCCGACTCTATGATATCGGTGCAAGAGGTCGGGTGGCAGAACCTTATAATATATGTGCAAGAGATCGGGTGGCAGACCCTTATAATATCTATGCAAGAATATAAGAATAATTATATGATCGTAAGAAAGTATAAAAATAATGTAAGAATAGTGCAAGAAATGTTGTTTGTAAATAAAAGAACGGGTAAGAATAACCTTGTAACTTGTTAAACTAGAACTCAATCAGCGTAGCTGACTTTTAGTATGCACGCAGGTGAGTAAGATGAGGCAGGTTGCTTGAGGTGTGACACATGGAAAATGGATGAAGACCGGCATAAAAGACGGAAGATTCATGTGTCATTAATGTTATTGTTTAAGTCTTAATGTATTTTGTTAAAACAAGTACTTAAGCTTTGTAAGAATGTTTAATATTATGTATTTCGCGAAAAGTTTTTAATTAACTCTGATTTTAGAACTATATTTATGAGTAAATCCAACACCAAAGTAGGGTTACCGGGAACAGGGCCTTACATTTAAGTATGTATACACATGTGATACCTTATCGCCCATTGGCTTACTTGTAGTGTGGTATATCTTGAATAGTATATACATAAGTTAATACATGTGTTACTTTATGGCCAATGATTGGTGATGTTAATTAGTCGTTATCGACTAAGGATGTTTGCGTATGCCTACTTTGTGTTTGCATACGGTGGATGGAATGTTACGTGTTTGGGTTGTACGTGTGCTCGACCCTGATGTTATTACTTGGATGTGATACATATGGATATAATTATATGAATATATATAAGTATGACTTTTTATCGCTTATTATGGCCTAACTGTTCAAATCCCGTTTATAATTAAACTCTTGGAATGATTTATATAAAGGTCAATTATTAAAACTTGAACTCACTCAGCTCAAGCTGACTTTGTGTGTATGTTAGTGTGAGTTTCAGGTTAGTAGTAGGAGGCTTACCGCTTGAACGTGCTCAAGTCTACTTGGATGGTTGAAGGCATATCTAGTCGAGGATTCTATAATGAACACTGTTTCTTTTAATTATTACTAGACATATTTAAAATTTGATTTTAGGCATAATTCCCGGGTTTTGGGAACTTGTTTTAGTACTTATGATTTTCCGCTGATCTTATACTCCGAATTGGTTTTCGAAGTAAAGTGAATTGTTTTGAGTTTTAACTTTTTGCAAAGTTTTGTCATGATTACCAACTGTGGGATTCCCGGGATTCGGGGTCTTACAAGTTGGTATTAGAGCCATCGTTCGAGGGATCCGAGCATTCCTGAATGTTTGGACTCAAACTGTAAGAGAAAAGACTAGATGTGCCAACCGCGAGTAGCTGCACGCCAAAAGGTAACTTTAGCTGTTTAGTCATTCTTTTGAGTTTTAAAGTTCCATTATGTGATTAATTGCTTATGTGTTAGATGGAATGCTAATGTGGTTAGGGGCAGGGGGTGCTTAGGACGGGCGGGTAAAATAAATGACTAATTACACTTGATCAACGTCATTAGCAGTTTACCCTTATCTTACATGTTCTAAATGCTAGTTGTTACTTGACCGTGTCAAAATTCTGTCTTTGTAGGGATAAGTCATGGTTAATACTAGTGCAGCTAAGAGAGGTGGTCCTAATGTTCGTGGTCTTGGTCGTAAGCCACGTGTCGAAGCCGAGAGTGAGAACCCAACCCCGCAGCAGGAAGAAGCCCCTATTCATGAGGAGGGGGATAACCCCGCCTTAGACCCTGCTATGCGCGCGGCCATCACGGATGAGGTTTATCAGGTACTTCATAGCGCCATTCCCGAGATCGTTGCTGAGGCTGTTAGGGCTATGGAGGAAACTTTGGTTAGTAAGAGTGCGGATAAGGAGGGGAAAGGGAAGGAGATGCAGGTTGAGGAAGAGGTGTTTGTGCCAAGTGAGGATGAAGATGAGGTTCGTGCTATTAGAGTATCTACCCGGGGTTGTTTGTATGGAGACTTTAAGAAATGTGACCCTCCTTCTTTCGATGGTACTAAGGATGCGTTGGCAGCACATCAGTAGGTGAGGGAGATGGAGGCCGTTTTCAGGGTTAGTAAGTGTAAGGGGGAGGACATGGTGACTTATGCTACTGCCTCGTTTTGTTCCGAGGCGCTGTGTTGGTGGGATAATCTGGCGCAGGCTATGGATGATCATTCTATTAGGAGGATGACTTGGGATGAGTTGAAGAAGTTGGTTCTTGATCAGTTTTGTCCTCCACACGAATTGGATAAGATTGAACAGGATTTCTTGACCTTGGAGGCGGGCAGTATGACGCATCGGGAGTATACCACAAAGTTTAATAAGATGGCTCGTCTATGTCCCGATCTTGTTACTCCTGAAGCCAAGAGGATTAAAAAGTATGTGAAGGGTCTTCTGGTGGAAATTCGTAGGGGCATGGTGACCACCGACATTAGCTCATTCCATTCGGTGGTTACCTTAGCAGGCACGTTGTATGATCAGAGAAAGAAGTTACCACCGACCGAGACTAGGAAGACGTGGAACTCAAATTCGTACGGTAAGCGTCCCGGGGGAAACAACTTTAATTCGGCTGAGAAGAGGGTAAAGACTAAGACTTCGGATTTTAAGAGGGATACGGGGTTTGGTAAATGCAAGAAGTGCGGGAAACCGCACAAGGGAGAATGTAAGCTTGGTTCTAGTTCCTGTTTTTGATGTGATAAGGTTGGACACCCCCATTTCGAGTGTCCGTCGTTGACTTGTTTATGTTGTAAGGGGGCCAGCCACTTAGCCTCCAATTGTCCTATCCGTCAGGGGGGGTCCGATCAGGGGACTTCCTCGAGTGGAAAATGGAAGAAAACCCGAAGGTCAAGGCGAGGGCCTTAAACATCTCTAAGATAGAGGCAAAGGATGATGCTGATGTTGTTTCAGGTACTTTTGCATGTTCATCTTTATAATCTACCGTTTATAATTTCTCATTCTTTCAGAAACGTATGTGTGATCGTGTAGCTAAGTAGAGTGTAATATTATTCCAGGTACCTTTTTACTTGATGAATTACAGGCATCGGTTTTATTTGATTCGGGTGCTAGTAGAAGTTGTGTGTCTACCGCTTTCTGTTCCACGTTGAATAAATCACCCGAGCGCGTAGTCGATGTATTTGAGGTTGAGGTCACCGTAGGAAAGTCCGTTTCCGTGTCTAGGGCTTTTTAGGGTTGTTCCATTGAGTTGTCCGGGTATAGATTTCCGATGCGGCTGTATTTGATGCCGCTAAGCTGGTTCGATGTGGTGCTTGGGATGATTGTCTTGCTAGTGTCGATGCTCAGATTTTTTGTGGTCAGAAACTTATGCGCCTAAGGGCCCCAGATGGGACCCAAATTACGATCTTCGGTGATCGGAATGGTGCGACACCACATGTCATATCCATACTTAAGGCGGGAAAACTGATGCAGCGGGTGTGCGGGGTGTATCTGGCGTATGCTATAAACGTGAAAACCGAGGTGGCTACCGTTGGTGATGTTCCAATTGTTCAGGATTTCCCAGATGTGTTTCCAGATGATTTGTCAGAGGTGCCGCCGGATCGCGAGGTTGTGTTCCAGATAAACCTTGTGCCGGGTGCAAAACCCGTTGCTCGAGCCCCTTATCGTCTAGCACCAAACGAAATGAAAGAACTTATAGCTCAGTTGGAAGACTTGCTCGACAAGGGTTTCATTCGACTGAGCATCTCACCTTGGGGTGCCTCGGTCCTGTTCGTCAATAAGAAGGACGGTAGCATGCGGATGTGCATCGACTACCGTGAATTGAATAAACTCATTGTGAAAAATCGGTACCCTCTACCAAGGATCGACTACTTATTTGATCAGCTCCAAGGAGCTAGTTGGTTCTCGAAGATCGACCTTAGGTCCGGGTATCATCAGTTGAAAATTCATGACGAAGATATTCCCAAAACTGCCTTCCGCACTCGTTACGGACATTATGAATTTCTCGTGATGTCTTTCGGTTTGACCAACGCACCGGCTACGTTCATGGATATTATGAACCGGGTGTGTAGGCCGATGCTTGATCGTTCTGTTATTGTGTTCATCACTGACATTCTTGTGTATTCCAAAAGCGAAACCGATTACGCCGGTCATCTCACGGAAGTTTTGGAAGCTCTGCGAAAAAACAAGTTGTACGCGAAATTTTCTAAGTGTTCATTTTGGTTACACGAGGTTCAGTTCTTGGGTCATGTTATTACCCTGAGTGGTATTTTGGTTGACCCTGCAAAGGTAGAAGCCATAAACGAATGGGAATCTCCTAAGTCTCCGTCCGAAATCCGTAGTTTTCTGGGCTTGGCGGGGTATTACCGCCGCTTCATTCCCGACTTTTCGAAAATTGCATCATCATTGACCAAGTTGACCAAGAAGAGCGTTAAGTTTGTTTGGGGTACCGAGCAGGAAGAGGCTTTTCTTGAATTAAAGAACAGGTTGACATATGCTCTGATTTTAGCTCTACCCGATGGCACTGACATCTGGTTGTCTATTCTGATGCCTCTTACCAAGGGCTTGGGTGTGTTCTGATACAGCGGGTCCAAGTCATAGCTTATGCCTCACGGCAGTTAAAGCCTCATGAGGCGAATTATCCTACTCACGATCTGGAGCTGACAGTGGTTGTGTTTGCGCTTAAGTTATGGAGATATTATTTGTACGGTGTCCCTTGTGTTATCTATACCGATCATAAGAGCCTAAAGTATTTATTCGAACAAAAGGAACTGAATATGCGTCAGCGTCAGTGGTTGGAATTGATTAAGGATTATGATCTGGAGATTATGTACTATCCCGGTAAGGGTAACGTGGTAGCCGACTCGTTGAGCCGGAAGGAGAGACCGAAATCTATTCACGTGAAATCTTACCAGCTTATTCTCAAACCCGATATTTTGAAACAAATAGCCAATGTTCAGAATGAAGCTTTGCAGGTGGAATGGATTATGTCAGAACATATTTGGGGTCAGGAAAAATTGTTGGAAGACGTCGGTGACGGGGTGAAGTATAAGGACAGTCGTTTATGGGTACCTTGGTATGAGGGATTCAAGAGTAAGATATTGGCCGATGTATTTATTCGTGAGATCGCTTCTAGGCACGGGGTGTCGGTATCTATTGTTTCGGATAGGGATACGCGTTTTACCTCCAGGTTTTGGAAGAAGTTTCATGAGGAGATGGGTACCAAACTCCTCATTAGTACCGCTTATCAACCATAGACGGATGGTCAATCCGAGAGGACCATACAGACTCTTGAGGATATGTTACGGGCTTGTGTTATCGATTTTGGTGGTAGTTGGGATTGTCATTTACCGTTGCTTATAATAACAATTACCACGCCATTATTGGGATGCCGCCGTTTGAGATGTTGTATGGGTGTAGGTGTAGGACTCCAGTCTGTTGGGGCTCCATTGGTCAGAAACAGTTGGGTAGTTTGGAGGTGGTTGAGGCTACGACTGAGAAGCTCGATAAGATTAAGGCTTTTATGAAGGCCGCTCAGGATCGTCAAAAGTCCTATGCGGACAAAAGGCGGAGGCCTATTGTGTTCGAGGCTGGTGATCGAGTTATGCTAAAAGTTTCTCCTTGGAAGGGTATTATTCGTTTTCGTAAGAGGGGGAAGCTTAGTCCGAGGTTCATAGGTCCGTTCCGTATCTTGTCACGGGTTGGTGAGGTAGCGTAGAAACTGGATTTGCCTAACGAGCTCGCTGGGATTCATCCTACTTTCCACGTGTCTCATTTGAGGAAATGTTTGGCAAACGAGGAGGCCCATGTGTCTCTGGGTGACATTGAGCTCGATAGTAAACTGAACTACGTTGAAGAACCTATCGCAATTCTTGACCGTCAGGAAAGGCGTTTGAGGAATAAGGTGGTTAGGCAGGTGAAGGTGCAGTGGAGGCATCGTAGGGGTTCTGAGGCTACCTGGGAAGCCGAGCATGAGATGATGAAACTCTACTCGCAATTGTTCCTGTCGCGTCGGGATTCGGGGACGAATCCCTTTGTAAGGGGGGTGGACTTGTAACGCCTGTTAATTTCAATTCAAGGAATTAAAGCCATGTAGAGTATGTACATCTTTCGGGATTTATCTGTCTTTCCCCGGGGGGCCTTCACGTCATTCCTGTAAGTAAACTCTACATGGCTTTTCATTAATGAGGGACTAAAGTGTAACTTGGTGTTTTATTTCATAAAACAAAACCCTAGCCTCCCTCTTCCTTGGCCGATCGGAGTAGAGAGCAGTCCATAGGGGCTCGTTTTTTTCTTTTTTGCAGCCAATTCCAAGTGCCAAACTTCAATTCAAGCCTAACCCTACATCCCTACTAGTCTTTTGCACCCTAATTCGTCTTTATATCTCGAGTATTGATCATAAAATCGCTTGTTTTAGGCTTACCGGGTCGCTGTCCATTCAAGTACTTTCGGGGATGTTTTGACTAAGGTTTTTGCTCCACAATCTTCCTAGGTATGTCTAATATAACATACTTTAAAATCATGTGCATTGGTGTTCGTTTGATTGGTCAACTAGTTGTAGATTGAAAGTTAGTTTTCGGTTGTCTAGAATAGTGAATTGTTGCGTTTAACGCGAGGGTTGAAGTAATTAACGACCAATTCAGTTCTCGTGACCTCGGTTTGATGTACGGGCTATTGGAAAATTATTTTTTTAGGTATTGGGGCTGAATTGGTTGTCGGTTACTCAAATGGTTTGGTACAACGCGTATTCGCGTTTATTGAATAGTTGGTGCGTTGTGCTTGCGAGTTACAGACCGATTCAACTCGTGCAGTGTCGTGTGGGCTAGTAGGCTGTGAATTTATCAATTTGGGTCTACACGGGGCTGAGTTGGATGTTAAGTTCCTAAACAACTCTTAAACGCGCATATTCGTCACACCTAGCACTTCCGGGGGTAATTTTGGAATTCTTTATTCTCTGGATTACTTAAGGGTGATTTTGGTAAATATAAGGCCCGGGGGCTGTTTTAATCGAACTTGGTGAGGTTGAGGCCTTAGGTAACTTGAACCATGTTGGTGCATGAATGTCAGTAGTTCATAGTCTAGTGTCTGTAATCGAGTCTGTAATGTTATTTATGTTTTTGTTTAAGCGAAGTTGTTAACAAGTTCGCCTAGGCGAACTTGTTGAATAAGCGAAGTTATGGACAACTTCGCCTGAACATATCAGGCGAAGTTGTCGTGTATTTATATACCAGCTTACGGCTTGGTTTAGGTTAATCGTTAAGTTAGTCGTTTGAGTTAATCGAGAGTCTGTATCAGTGATTCATATCACGTGAGTTCGGTTATTAATATATAACGTGTTTCGGTTTATTCGTGTGTGTTTGTTTGGTTTGTTTTCTACGCTCGTAACGATCTACGCAGGGATTCCGCACCTGAGTAGACCGAGATATCTCGTGTGATCCGTCCAGGGAACCTACAATTGGTATCAGAGCATAGGTGTTGTTTTAGATGTAATCAATTAGGACATCTTGTTGCAAATTGCCCTCTGAAGCAGCGATTCAGAGGTGTAAGGCCTACTAAAGCTGAGAATAAACCTAATAGTAATTATCATGCTGCTAAAAATGAAAACCACTTAAAATTCAAAAATGTGACTAATTCAGGTTTTCATAGAAACAAATCTCAGTTTTACACTGCTAATAACCAAACCACAAGTTATAATTCTCTCAATTCACAGAGGTTTGGTAGGCCTCACAATCAATCTTCAATGAGATATCCTAATGGAACTTACAGGAATTATCGAAATACTAACTTTGGAAAGCCAAAGTTTGGGATGTATAGATCCAAGACCAATTGGTCTTGGATCCCTAAATTCTAATCTTTTGCTTTATTGTGCAGGAACAGTTGAACAGGGCTGCCAACAATCTTTGGGTTGTAGATAGCGGCTGTTCCCGGCACATGACGGGTAACAAATACTTGTTACACGATTTGAAACATGTTCAAAGAGGGAGAGTGAGCTTTGCCGGTGAAAGTGGTGGCAAGATTACTGGAATAGGAACGGTGTCAAACGGAAAGATGACTTTGGAGAAGGTTAACTTTGTAGAAGAATTGAAGCACAATCTGCTGAGTGTGTCGCAGATCTGTGATAAGGAGTACACCGTTCATTTTACAAAGAATGAGGCGATCGTGTTGAAACCTGGTTTTCAGATACCAGAGGAGTGGATTGTGATGAAGGCTCCACGTGAAAGAAATACATATATTATGGATATGAGATCAACAGAAATGGCCACGGCAGAATCATGCCTTATGACAAAAGCGAGTGAATCAGAGTCCGAATTGTGGCATAGGAGAATGGGGCACATTCATCTTCGGAAGATGAACCACATTGTCAGGAATGGACTTGTGCTGGGCGTTCCCTTGAAGAATTTCAATTTTGAAGATAAATGTATAGCGTGCAAGAAGGGAAAGCAGCACAAGAAATCCCATCTCACCAAGAAAGTCAATTCAATTGCCAGTACTCTGGAGTTGCTTCACATGGATCTCTTCGGTCCCGTGAATGCAAAAAGTCTAGGAGGAACTTCTTATTGCTTGGTGATCATTGATGACTACTCACGATATTCGTGGGTTTATTTCCTGAAATCAAAAGACGAAACGGCTCAGATGGTGAAGAATTTGATTACCAAAGTTGAGAACGTTATGGATAAAAGGGTTAATTTCATCAGGAGTGACAATGGAACGGAGTTCAAGAATTTTGAAATGGAGATCTTCTGCCTTCAGAGAGGGGTTGAACACCAATACAGCGCTCCGTATACACCGCAACAGAATGGAGTGGCTGAAAGGAAGAACAGAACATTAATTGAAGGAGCCAGAACAATGCTGGCTGATTCAAAGCTTCCTGTGGTGTTTTGGGCTGAAGCTGTTGCTACAGCCTGTTATGTTCTGAATAGAGTCTTAACTGTTAAAAGACTTGGTAAAACGTGTTATGAGCTTATGCATGGGAGAAAGCCCAACTTGAGTGGTCTTGAACCATTCGGATCCCCTTGTTCGATTTTGAAAACAAATTCTAAATTTGGTGAAGTAGCCGATGAAGGAATCTTAGTCGGTTATGTTGTTGGGACTCCCAACAGACGTGTCTTCAATACATCGACCAGCAAGGTTGAGGTGGTGTGTAACACCGATATCACAAGTTACCAACCGCCAAAACCAAGCAACGGACCTGCTGAGTTTTTCGACTATGTTAAACTTTTTAAGTCTTTTAACATACCGTATTTGGATATTGCTGAAGAAGAAGAGAGAGTTGCTACGAAGATGATCCTTGATGAGGAAGAAAACCTATTACAAAGACAGCTGATCGATAAATGTCAACCTTCCTCATCAAACGCTATCGATACCCCTGCTGCCTCGACTGAAGAAGAATTTTTCAATCCGTTTCACTCTCAGCATGAAACAACCATTGACGAGCTCTCTTTTAACTTGGAAGACAATTTGCATGTCGGTTCTATTCCGACCACGAGAATTCATAAAGATCACCCTTTGGAGAATGTGATTAGTGATGTGTCCTCCGGTGTACAAACAAGACGTAGCTTGAATGAGCACACCTGTGTTTACACAAGCATCAAGGAGACAGGGATAATCAACGAATGTTTGTACACCTGCTTTATCAGCCAGATTGAGCCGAAGAATTATCAAATGGCTTTAAAGGACAGCTCGTGGGTCGAAGCCATGCAAGAAGAGTTGGCTCAGTTCAAGAAAATGGAAGTATGGGATTTGGTTGAAAAACCGAAGAATGTGCATGCGATAGGCACAAAATGGGTGTTTAAGTGCAAGAGAGATGAGAAAGGGATTATCATAAGAAACAAGGCGAGGCTAGTCGTTAAAGGTTTTAATCAACAAGAGGGGATTGATTATAATGAAGTGTTCGCTCCTGTCGCAAGGTTGGAAGCCATTAGATTGTTTTTGGCGTTCGCTGCTTATAAGAAGATTAAGGTATTTCAGTTGGATGTGAAGAGTGCGTTTCTGAATGGGAAAGTTGATGAGGTAGTGTATGTTGAGCAACCTCCGGGTTTTCCTGACCCAGACTTTCCTGATCACGTGTACAAGTTAAGCAAGGCATTGTATGGACTACATCAGGCACCTCGTGCCTGGTATTCAACTTTATCAGATTACTTGCTTGAAAATGGGTTTGAAAGAGGGAAAATTGATAGCACGTTGTTCGTTAAGAGAGAAGGAAGCGACTTCCTGCTGGTGCAAGTCTACGTGGATGACATTATCTTTGCTGCATCAAAAGTCTCCATGTGTCAGGAGTTTGAGGACGTCATGAAGAAAAGGTTTGAAATGAGTGCTATGGGTGAACTAACTTTCTTTTTAGGATTGCAGGTTGATCAGAAGAAGGATGGGATGTTCATTCATCAGACCAAGTATGTCCATGATGTGCTCAAACGCTTCAAGGTGGAGGACAGCACTCCATTCGACACTCCAATCTGCGTCAATCACAAATTGGGTGCTGAGTCAGACGGTGATGCAGATGTGGACCCAACTCAGTATCGGGCTATTATAGGTTCTTTAATGTACTTAACTGCTTCTAGGCCTGATATAATGTTTGCTGTTTGTCTTTGTGCTCGTTTTCAGGCAAACCCAAAGGAATCTCACATGAAGGGTGTGAAGAGGATCTTGCGGTATCTCAAGGGCAAACCGACGCTGGGGTTGTGGTACCCGAGAGGAGGAGACTTGGAGCTAGTCGCTTACACAGATTCTGATTATGGAGGGTGCAATCAGAGTCGGAAGTCAACAACTGGAGGATGTCAGTTTCTTGGTGGCAGATTGGTGTCGTGGCAATGCAAGAAGCAGACTTCAGTCGCAATTTCATCCTGTGAAGCAGAATACATGGCAGCATCCAACTGCTGCTCCCAGGTTCTTTGGATTCAACAACAGTTGCGCGACTATGGTCTGAATTTCTTACTTACACCTATTTGCATTGATAACACAGCTGCTATCTCAGTAACTAACAATCCCGTGAAGCATAGTAAAACTAAACATATTGACATACGTCATCATTTTATACGGGATTGTGCTGAGAAGAAACTGATTGTGCTTGAAAAGGTGGATACGCTTGATAATTTCGCTGATCTTTATACTAAAGCGTTTGACAAAACAAGATTTCAAAACCTTATCGAGCTGAATGGGATGATCAATCCCGAGTAACCATGCTTTTCATGTTATTCTTAAAAAAAAAAAAAAAAAAAAAAACGTCACTATCGCTTAAAATATGTCGGTTACCTCAGTTTGAAGGACTTGTCTTCGGATTTGTTTTGGTCCTCATTTTCTACTTGTAGATTTTGAGGATAGCCATTAACCAGATGACTAAAAGTGACCGGGGCGGTTTATGATGAGTTTTCATTTTTTCGCTTAAAATTAGTCGATCATACTTAGTTAGAAGGACACATACTAGTATGTGGTCGGTCCAGCTGATCCATTGGATCTTCGGGATAGCCGTTTACCTGAAGACTTTGTTTTGGTCGGGGCGATTAATGTTAAAATTTTTATAGGGAAATGAAATTAATTTTTAAGTCTGCTACTTCGTAAGAAGTTCGTTTGCTATGTTTAACAGAAAATTGATCCAACCTTGGAAAATGATAGATATACTGATTCTGTGTGCTTAACTAGTGAAGTTATTAGGCTTAAAAGGCTTTAGGACAGTCATTGTATGTCATGGTAACTTTTTATGGTGCGTAAAAGTAGATGTGATACAAACTAAATCTACTTGATTTTACGTGGAAACTCCTTACGAGTTTTGCATGTCTTCATATATATCTTTCCGAATGATAGGCAGAAAAGCGATTACCCAGTCATACACGAGCCCGTAAGTGTTCTGATTCCCGTGAAGATAGCGTTTCAAGAAACTGCAGTGATCCAGATTCGGGACTTGCAGTTGGTTACTACTCTGAAGTCTATGTAAATATTTATCATAAAAAAAAAAAAAAAAAAAAAAAACTTCTGAGTTATTGAAACATTCTAGAGTTCAACATATCAAGACTTCTTAATCATGGAGTAAGAAAGAGAACGGGAAGGAGATGATGAGTAATTACAAACTTAATCAGACACTAAGGTTCGAAGTCAATTCGGGGTGACTTGGGGAAAGCCAAATACGCTTTGAGAAAAGATAGGAGGCATCATAATCTCTGAGTTGTTGCCCACTTAAATTTTGAGGCTTAATTGAACCTAACTCGTATCACAGAAACGATGAAAACCATCTTAAGTATATTACCTGCTTACACCCTGTTTCTTTATGTCATAATACAGCTAAACACGAATCTATGTGACAATCACGTAATTAGTATGATTCCTGTTTGGATCTTTTCTAAAACGTGGTAGTCCCTATCGAGACTGAAATTTGATCCCTTGTACTTTAATTTTTTAAAAGTTTTTTTTTTGTACTTAGGTAGTTTATGATTTTATAACTGGTTACTTGGACTTGATCGTGTTATTTAATTCTTAAAGGGAAGTTTTAAAAGTTAATTGCAAAATGTTCAAATTATAAGGGTTGATTTTGTAAATATAGGCGATGTTGTTAAACAGGCGAACTTGTGAATAACTTCGCCTAGGCGAAGTTAACCGTAACTTCGCCTGTATAACTTCGCCCCTATATAAGGATTTTCAAAGGTCATCAGTTCATTATTTGAAATATCAGCGAACTTATCCTCGATTATCACAGCGAACTTAATCCGATTTTCATCCGATTATCTTTTTTTCCGATTTCATTCAGTATTCAAGGTGTGTTTGGGTTCTATATCTTATACTCGATGTTCGATGTTGTTAATCCTAGGTTGTTTCGACACCCGGTTAACGACCTCAGACGTTCGAAACCTATACCCGATTTCAAAACTTGTTTTACGTGTTCATGAGCAAACTGATCGTCCGGACTGCCTTAATACCATGTGTTTTAGTCTCCTAAATCGTCAAAATTGGCCGAAACACCAGATTTTCGATGTTTGAATCGATCTCACTGTCGCCGATTCAGTTTCAGGCGAACTTAAGGTTTAGGCGAAGTTATCCGTAACTTCGCCTGATGATCAACTTCGCCTGAGGCGATGTTGTGATGAGGCGAAGTTATTCGTAACTTCGCCTGGACCTTTTTAAATTTGTTAATTATTAGACGAACTTAAAGATGAAGCGAAGTTGTTCCCAACTTCGCCCCAACTTTAACTTCGCCTATACAGAAGTTATCACAACTTCGCTCATGGTAATAAGCAAACTTGTGTTAAACCTTAATGTGTATCTAACTTGGTTCGTTTGTTGCAGATATGGCTGCAGTAGCAGGTGCTGGAGGTGCTGGAGGCGATGACGGAGATAATCAGAGACAATTCTTCCCGGGTCACAACATGTTCATCACCTTAGACCCGGAAGCGAGTGGTGTGGAGGATTACCGGGAGATAATCACATTCCTCCTTCGCTCGAGGATATTCCACGCAATCACGACGACTCTGCCGATATCCTTACCCAATATCGAGGATTTCTGGCAGACAGTGGAATACGATTGCCGTGTTGAGCCCCCGGTTATGCGAGCAACCGTCAACAACCAAGAAGTCCAGTTCTCGTCTGAACAAATACGGGTGGCGTTACGATTCGGTGAGGAGACTAGGGATGACCCTACGGAGTTTGTGGCTTCGTTTCGTGATGGAGCATTCCTACGAATGGGATATTCTGGTCCCTTGGGCGATACCCAGAGACGGAAGGGGTTCCTGCTCGATCAGTGGCGCTTCCTCATGCACGTCATGATTGTGTGTATGTCTGGGAGGAAGGCGGGTACTGACGGAATGGGTGCGACCATGCAGTCAGCAATGACTGCTTTGACTTATAACAAATGTTATAGCTTTAGTCAGATGGTCTTTTATGAGATCGACAGACAGAGGAGGGCGATGGCTCGTGAGCGGTTCATAATGTATCCAAGATTCATCCAGATGATCTTGAACCATGTGGCTCCAAATTTGCCTCAACGACGCCCAATACGATACGTGGAGAGTGTGAGCAAACGTATCTTTGCTCAATGCCGTACTTCGAGTGCGAGGAGCAAGCCTGAACGTCGTCCAAGGCATACTCCACTCTTTGGGTTCTTAATAAACCCGGGGTATGTGCCAGCTCGGAGGGATGAGTTCAGAGACCCTCAACCACAACAGGCAGGAGCAACTCGAGATGTACCTACTGTGCCTGTGGTGTCGGCTGAGGAGGATGTAGACCTTGATGCTGCATTTGGCGGCCAAGGATTCTTCGACATGGACCGTTTTGATCCACAAGAAGAGGTGCAGGTCTCTGCTGCACAGGTTAGGGAAGTGCGTGTTACTAGAGCAGCTACGACGGTGGCTGACTCAGATCTTGATGATGTTATGGATGAAGCGAGGAGGATGTTGGTGACTAGAGAGAGGACGTTAGGAAAGAGAAAGAGAACGGTGGATGATAGTGAATCAGAAGAAGAGGAAGAAGATATCCACAAGTTGATTAGACGTTCAAGACGGGAGAGGACAGGTGCAGGTATGGGAGCTGGAGAGACTTCAAGGGTTGTACGTTTTGCTCCATCCGCACTGTCAGGTATGTCGATTGTTCCTACTTCTGTACAGGTTACAAGCGCCGCGGATGTTCCCGTGGTGGCTACATCAGCTGTCGGCATCCCATCCATCACACTACAGACAACGACTCCGGAGATTGTGTCGTTACCACCTCCAACGCTTACTCCTTCAGAGGTGGTGGCACAATTTGTAGAGTCTACCGTCGTTGCAACTGCAGGGTTGTCGGTCACGATACCACCTGCGGTTACGTCCACAACTGCTTCTGATGTCCCGGTTACATTCGAGATCCCTCCTCAGTATACTCAAGATACATCTAACATGAGGTTTTATTTCGATGCAACCCTCTCAGACTCGGAGAGAATAGCTGCACTTGAACGGGTCGTGGCAGAGCAATCAAGGATAAACTTTATCCAGACCCAGGCTATTCAGCACCTTGTGGCAGAGAATCAATTACAGTCGTCCCTCCTGGTTGAACATGGGCGAATTATAGATGCTATGAAGGAGTTCTTGGCATCTCAGGGGGAGACAGGCTGTAGAGGCGACGAGTTAAGGACGAAGAAGCGTTTTGATAGAGACGATGATCCCAATGCACCGAAAGGTGCAGGTGGTGAGTTGCCAAGAACTACTCAAGCTCTTGGGACTTCCACAGCTCAGGGGGAGTCTGCGGGTGCAGTTGGTGGTGATGAGGTGGTGATGGTTGATGATGAAGATGATGTGATCGATGCGTTGAAAGAACTAGATGATGATATGCTAGAGGATAATGTGATGTTTGATGATGATGTGCTGCCTATTGAGGAGATTGAGAAGATTGGAGCACAGATTGTGATTGAAGAAGGTGAAATAATTGAAGAAAATGTTGAACACGAGATCCCAGATGTTGAGAAAGCCGATATGGGTACTGAGATGGAAAATGATGAGACTGAGTGGGAGGAGCAGCCTAGGTGGAAGGAAGGCTGTGCTCATTGGTTTATTAAAACTAAGAAGCCTGCTGTTCCAACCATGTTCAAGAAGAGTTATAATATCAAAGGCTATGCTGAGTCGAAGAAAGGAATTATTTGTTGGCTATATGATGAACAGATAAAGTTGTTTGTGGTGAAACGTTTTGATGGGATTCAGTATTTTAAAAGAATGTTGAGATCTCTCAATACATTGCCTGAATGTGAGGTGAAGGATTTGGCTAGATTGGGGCTGATCAATAGAAGCGACGACAACATGGCAAGGGTTATTGGGAAGATTGTGTGGAAAGAAAGCATAAAAGAGAAGAAGTTTGAGTTATTAAAGCCGCAGAAGGGAAAGCAAGTGGAAGATAAAGAAAGGGGAATGAGAGCAGATGGCAAGCCATGGATTGTAATGAAGTACAAACCGATTCGATGCATTAAGGAGGTTCCAATGAAGATTATGCCTCAAGATGTGTTGAAGAATCTTAAATGGTGGTATGTTGATTGCCAGACTGCTGAAGCCGTGATGGAAGACGAAGACGAACAAGAAGTGCTGAGGGTGTATGATCCGATGCATCTTGTTAACTTATCGAAAGCTGATCTGCAAGTGTTGAATGAAAAGAAGATATTCTATATTCCTGCTTGGAAAGACGAAGCGAGGAAGTATCAGCGAGTAGTCACGGTATGTGTTAGAGAAGGAGTGCATGCGTGAAGATTACAAGACAAGTGCTTAAAGATCAAGATATGAAGCTACTGCCAAGGGGGAGTCTGTTGGTGCATGAATGTCAGTAGTTCATAGTCTAGTGTCTGTAATCAATTCTGTAATGTTATTTATGTTTTTGTTTAAGCAAAGTTGTTAACAAGTTCGCCTAGGCGAACTTGTTGAACAAGCGAAGTTATGGACAACTTCGCCTGAACATATCAGGCGAAGTTGCCGTGTATTTATATACCAGCTTACGGCTTGGTTTAGGTTAATCGTTAAGTTAGTCGTTTGAGTTAATCGAGAGTCTGTATCAGTGATTCATATCACGTGAGTTCGGTTATTAATATATAACGTGTTTCGGTTTATTCGTGTGTGTTTGTTTGGTTTGTTTTCTACGCTCGTAACGATCTACGCAGGGATTCCGCACCTAAGTAGACCGAGATATCTCGTGTGATCCGTCCAGGGAACCTACAAACCATATTAAAACGCCTCGTAGGATAAACGAGTCCCTTCGGTATCGATAGTAACTATTGTATATAATCTGACAAGCGTGCGAGTTGTGGGATTACTTAGGGGCCCTATAGCTCGTGGTGACTTGGTGCCGCGTGTCAGGTGAGTTCATGATGCCCCTTTTTACTCTTTTCAAGTTTTGGGCTAGCATACACACCGAACTGTTTTCACTTGATAAACCGCTTAAATGACTTTGCGTAGACTCATTTGTACTATGGTATGTTTAAGTACGTATACACATGTGATACCTTATGGCCCATTGGCTTACTTGTAGTGTGGTATATCTTGAATAGTATATACGTATGTTAATACATGTGTTACTTTATGGCCAATGATTGGCGATGTTAATTAGTCGTTATCGACTAAGAATGTTTGCGTATGCCTACTTTGTGTTTGCATACGGTGGATGGAATGTTACATGTTTGGGTTGTACATGTGTTCGACCCTGATGTTATTACTTGGATGTTATGCATAGGGATATAATTATATAAACATATATAAGTATGACTTCTTATCGTTTATTATGGCCTAACTGTTCAAATCCCGTTTATATTTAAACTCTTGGAATGATTTATATAAATGTCAATTATTAGAACTTGAACTTACTCAGCTCAAGCTGACTTTGTGTGTATGTTAGTGTGAGTTTAAGGTTAGGAGGAGGAGGCTTACCGCTTGGACGTGCTCGAGTTTACTTGGACGGTTGAAGGCATATCTAGTCAGGGATTCTATAATGAACACTGTTTCTTTTAATTATTACTAGACATATTTGAAATTTGATTTTGGGCATAATTCCCGGGTTTTGGGAACTTGTTTTAGTACTTATGATTTTCCGCTGATCTTATACTCTGAATTGGTTTTCGAAGTAAAGTGAATTGTTTTGAGTTTTAAATTTTTGCAAAGTTTTGTCATGATTACCAACTGTGGGATTCCCGGGATTCAGGGTCTTATAGAACCCGAGGAGTTTGAACAAGCAATATATAGTTCAAAGCCTTCGGGTGACTAATTGAAGATTCCTAAGGTAATTCCTAAAGTGAAGAAGTCAGACAAGCCTTCTGTGTCTGATGAGGATTTGATGAAGTTTATCAATCCTCAACTTGAATCTTCCAATGGGAATGTTTTTAAATTAAAAGGGTTATCCAAAGTCTTTTCGGATAAGGAGGTTCCTTTGAATCTTCTAAAACCCGAAATGATAGAAAGTGTCTTTCAGGATGACACTTCGAAGGTTACTGAACTTGAACGGAAATTCTATCAATCCAAAGCAAATGATGTTCAAGTGAAACCTAACACTAATGTTTTCAAATCCATTAAGTTTGTCAAATCGTCAAGTTTGGAGAATTCATCGAATTCCACAAATCTTGAATTCTATAAAACGAAAAAGTGATTAAAACATGAAGTTTCAAAGGCAGTAACTTTTGAAAAACCCAAGGTAGATATTCCTCAACCTTTGCATATAAACAAGACTTGTACTTCACCCCAAAAATCTTTAGACACATGTTTGTGTTTTAAATGTGGTGAACCTAGTCATGTTTCAAAAAAGTGCAAAGCTAAGGCTAAAAATATCAGGCCATCATCAACTCGAAAGACTGAAATGACTCAAACTTTGAAACAAAATCAAGTTGATGAATGTTTTATAATGTATTCAAATGTCAATCCGAAGAAAGTCATTCAGGTTGAAACTTCTAATGTTTTACACAAATTCGTTGACCGTGCTCAACCGATTTGTAAAAACACTGATTCGGGAATAATACGTGATGGCTACTTAAAGAAGAAAACTAAGAAACCCGTCACCTATTCTCAAGTACCGAATGGGAGTGTTAATTTAAATTTATCTCTGAAAGTATCAAAAGGAGAGCCCAAGACTGAGGCTTGGGCTGCCTTTTTGAACTAATAATTTTACCTTGTTGTGCAGAGTTCATCCAGGTCTGTTTTAAATCACAAATGTATATTGGACAGTGGATGTTCTCGACATATTACCGGAAATCTTGATCTTCTTAACAATGTTAGAGATATTCAGGGAGGGTATGTAGCGTTTGCGGGTAACAATGGTGGGATGCTTACGAAAGAAGGAGAGGTTTCAAACGGGAAAGTTACGTTTGAAAAGGTTAATTATTGTGAAAAGGTGGATCACAATTTGTTGAGTGTTTCACAGATCTGTGATAAACACTACACCACGATTTTCACAGACAAGGAGTGTGTTGTTCTTCAACCGGGATACACAATTTTTGAAGATATGGTTGTCATGCGATCACCTTAATCAAATGATATTTATGTACTTGACATGAATTTTAATGTAAATGTTTCACCCTCAGAAACGTGTTTTGTCTCCAAAGCAACGGAGAAAGACTCGATTCTATAGCATCGACGCATGGGACACATTCACATACGCAAGATGAATTTTCTCATTTCTAATGAATTGGTGGATGGTGTTTCTCTTAAGAACTTCAAGATTAATGATCATTGCGTTTCTTGCAAGAAGGGGAAAGAGAAGAAGAAGTCACATCCATGTAAATCGATTAACTCGATTGTTACACCACTAGAACGAGTTCATATGGATTTGTTCGGTCCAGTGAATCGTGCTAGTATTGCGGGTGATTTTTATTGCTTAGTCGTCACAGATGACTTCTCATGATATTCATGGGTGTTATTTATGTTCGAAAGATCAGACGCATTTGTTAATTCAGAACCTTATCACGAAGATCGAATCCCTTTACAAACTGAAAGTGAGACGAATTTGTAGTGATAATGGAACCGAGTTCAGGAATAATGTGTTGGATTGCTTCTGTATCCAGAAGGGTATACATCAGGAATTTAGTGCGCCGTATGTTCCTCAACAAAACGGCGTGTCTGAGCGGAAGAATCGTACGTTGATTGAAGCTGTGAGAACTATGCTTGCTGATTCTAAGCTTCCCGTTCAATTCTGGAACGAAGCTGTGAATACGGCATGTTACACTCTGATCGCGTACTAACTGTAAACAAGTTCAAGAAAACAAGTAATGAACTTCTGAATAATCGTAAGCCGAACTTAAAGTATTTGGATCCATTCGGGTGTCCTTGTACTGTATTGAAAAGAGATGACGGGAAGTTTGACGAAAAGGCATTTGAGGGTTACTTTTTGGGATACAATTCTCCTAAGAAGCGGATCTTTAATATCTCTTCGGGTTGTGTGGAAGAATGGTATCAATTTGATTGCCATAGTTATACTGCTCCTCCAACTGGTACGGGTCCCGATTGAATGTTCGATTACGATGGGTTATTTAATTCGTTTACACCAGTAGTTGAAGACATACCTAAAGATTTTGTTCGATCGTATTTGGAAGAACGATGTCTTCCTATTCCTAGTTCTTATTCCGTTGATGTAAATGACTCTCCTTACGTATTAGAGACATCTAACGATGTTTCTGAATTTTCTGATGATGCTGATTTTGTTGACTCATCTTCGATACCACTGGACGAAGCTCAAGAACCAATTGAGCCAATTCTAGTTGAAGATTCATCATCAAGTGTCTCTTTAGACACAGCAGAAGAAAATATCACCAATCTCGATGATAACGTATCTGTGCCTGTAAATCTTTCTTTAAGGATTCACACGAACCATCTGCAAGAACAAATAATTAGGGATGTGAACGATGGGGTTCGCACGAGAAACCAATTAGCTAATGTATGCGATGATGTAGTTGAGTGTAACTTATCTCCTATAGAGGATCCAATTGTATGTGCTTATGCGGATTTGCACTCATCGGGGATTCTAAATATTTCACGATACACCTGCTTTTTGTTTCAGATTGAGCCGACAAGTGTCACATTGGCACTCAAGGAACCATCTTAGGTTGAAGCAATGCAGAGGAGCTGCAACAGTTTGTACGACTGGGTGTATGGGATTTGATTGAGAAACCCGATCGCGTCAAGAAAGCGATACCGTCGAAATGGGTTTTTAAGTTCAAAAAGGACGACCGTGGGGTAATCATGATAAACAAGGCACGATTGGTCGTTCTTGGTTATAATCAACAAGAAGGCATCGATTACACCGAAGTATATGCTCCTGTGGCACGACTGGAGGCTATACGTATCTTTGTTGCCTATGCAGCCTACAAGAACTTTAAAGTGTATCAAATGGATGTGAAATCGGCGTTCTTAAACGAAGAAATTCACGAGGAAGTGTATGTGAAGCAGCCTCCCGGTTTGAGGATCCTGACTATCCAGAGTATGTTTATCGCTTAAACAAAGCTCTTTATGGTTTACACCAGGCCCCGAGAGCCCGGTACAGCACGCTTGCAGACCATTTGATTGATAGTGGCTTCAAAAGGGGGACTGTGAACTGTACATTATTCTACAAGAATGTTGGTGATGATCTGCTCCTCGTCCAAATTTACGTAGATGACATTATTTTTTGTTCGACAAATGATAGCCTGTGCAAAGATTTTGAGAAGACGATGCAAATTAAGTTCGAGATGAGTTCGATGGGGGAGATGAGCATTTTCTTGGGTTTGCAAGTTCACCAGTCTGCTTCTGGAATCTTTATCCATCAGACCAAATATGTGAACGATGTCTCGATTCAAGATATCAGACGCAAAATTCCTTAGACACCTCTTCCCTGGGTCACAATTTATCACCGGATGAATTGAAGGATACCGTTGATCCGACCCTGTACAGAGCTATGATCGGAGCGTTGATGTATTTGACTGCTTCTTGTCCTGATATCATGTTTGCTGTTTGTTTGTGTGCCAGGTACCAATCGAGTCCCCGTGTGACTCATCTAGCGGCAGTAAAGCGCATCTTACATTATCTGAGGGGAAACCCAAACATCGGGTTGTGGTACCCCAAGGATGATAAGTTTGATCTCACCACTTTTACTGATTCGGACTACGGAGGATGCAAGATCAACTTCAAATCTACAACAGCGGGTTGTCAATTCTTAGGAAACTGGCTTGTTTCCTGGTAGTGTAAGAAGTTGACAACGGTCTCAACTTCAACAGCCGAAGCGGAGTATGTGGCGACCTCGGGTTGCTACTCACAAGTTCTCTGGATCCAGCAGCATCTGCGGGATTACGATTTGAAGCTTCTTACTACTCCTATTTACATTGACAATTTAGCCACTATATCTATCACCAAAAATCCGGTTCATCATTCAAAAACAAAACATATTGAAATCCGATATCATTTTATTTGTGATTGTTTCGAAAAGAAACTAATTGATATTGAAAAGATACATACGGATTTTCAAAAGGCTTACCTTTATACCAAAGCGTTTGATAAAACGCGTTTTCAATATTTGCTAGGTATAAACGGTTTAAAAACTTTAACTGATATTCAAAAGCTTGGATGAATCATTTTATTTTCATTTTTCTTGTTTTTAGTTTAATTTTTTTTTGTTGTTTTTAGGGGGGAGAAAATGAAAAATCCAAAAATATTGTGTTTCCTGTTTGTATAGAAATATTAAAAACTCCAAAAACATTCAAATATTGAAAATTCCAAAAACATTGAAAAATGCTCCTCAAAATGAGTCTTGAAGCAAAAAGAGAAAATGATAGTAAGCAATAAAAGACTGAATGCTTAAATGTATCGATGTATTGGTAGGTCTTTTGACAAACGAGTAAGAACTAGTAAGAGATATAAACATAAAATACATGTCAAATCTAAGCATAGTTAAATATATGTTTTAAGTATCAAAAATTTTAAAGATTACTATGTGTACATGCTTTCTTTTTTGAATAAAATTCTGCTTTGTTTTATATTTCATTTTGCAAAGGAATTCAACTTCATTTTTTCTTTATTTTTATTCAAATCTTGGATCCTCTCATGCGAGATAAGATTATCCGACCTGAGGGTTAAGATTTGAGTATTCTGCTTTATTTTCTTGGTGTTTTGTTCAAGTCTTGGATCTCCTCCACGTATACTATAAGCACAAACGTGTGAAAGTCATGTATCGAACTGGGGATTAAGGCCTGTGCAACTTCAACTTATTTTTATCTTTTTATTTTGTTAAAATGGAACCTTATCTGCGTGTAGTAATACCGATCTTAAGGGAAAATTTTAACTTTCTGCTTTAATTTCATTTTGTTATTTTTGCATGAGTCACAGCTAATCAATTTAAAGAAAAGAAAAATGTACATGTGAAATTCACTGTATAAGAGATATAAAAATTGTGTCTGATAGGTGGGTCCCACATAAGAATTGTGCTTAATTGAATCTTTAAGTATATCATCGAAAGTTCTAAAAAATTTGTTCGGAGATTTAAGTGGACAACAATACCAATAATCGACTTAACTTCAGTCATAATAAAACGCTGAAAATAAAACTGTGGTGGATGGAAATTTTGATCAATATGATTCCCTGCTCGAGTCACAAAAATATGTAATGCATTGATAGTTAAGTGTTTACTATTTTACTTTTTTTGTTGTTTGAAAATTTTCAAAATTTCAAAAAGATTTTATTTTCTCTGCTTTATTTTCAATTCTCCAAGCTGGCGAATAATCCAAATCAAAAAGATAAGTTTTGTTTACCCCAAAATTTTAAGTTAATCGTGCTTAACGTATTGTCAATTGGTATCGGTTGATTTTTAATGTAAAAATCCGTTTAAGTTAAACATTACCGATCTTTGGTTGATCGGGTATTTTAATGTATTTCAATTGGAACATTAATGGGATTAATTGGAACATTAATGGTCTTAATCGATTATTCAATTCTTTGTTAAAACCCTAATTGGTTTTAAATGATTATTTAAATCCTTAATGAGATTTTATCTCATTCGCTAAGGATCTTTGGCGATTCGTTAACATGTTTTAACGAATGTCAAGCCACTCGTTATTTAAATAGTTAACAGTTAACGATTGGAAGACATTCGGTTAAACAGTTAACAAATGGAATGATTTTAATGTATCATTCGTTAAGAATTTAACAAATGACTCTAATTTTCGTTATAAAGTGAACGAATGGAAGAGTTAATATATTATTCGTTAAAAGTTTAACGAATGGAAATCTTATTCGTTTAAACTCTTGAACGAATTAGGTTTTTAAACTAACGAATGAGGCCATTCGTTAGTTCAAATTTGAAGGAATGACCTCGTTAGGCGTTAAATTATTGGGGTTTATAATCCCAATGTTAGACGAATGACTCTTCATTCGCCATTTCCTATTTCATTGCCATCCTTAACAAAGCTCTTGCAAAATTTTCCAAAAATCTGTTACCTGCTTATTATCGTAATTGATTAACTTCTTTGTGTTCTACAGGTACTGGTGATATCAATGATATGATATTCATGGAAGTTCATCGGTGTTTTTAGGGGTTAACTGATTAATTTAAAATTGAATATTAATCTAACCGTTAACAGCCTACAAAACTCTTAATTGAATCAACATTAGAATTGATGATCTTTGTTTAGTGTATTAAACCGATTTCCGAACTTTGTTATTGTGATTAATTGTGAAAATTGATAGGAAATCAAAGGTTTCGACGATGACATTCATCGTCTTTGACTATAATAAGTCAAAATTAATTTGGTCTTTGACTTCTGAGAAGTCAAATAGATAATTAACTTAAATTCGTTATTCATATAACGAATGACTGGTCAAATTCATTAATTTTCTAACGAATGTTTATATCAGATTCGTTGACAGTTAACGAATAACTATCTGATACGCTAAGATAGCGAATAGATGGAGTAACTAATAACGAATAAGGGTAGCGAATCAGAGTTGATTCGTTAATGGAATAAGATCAGATTCGTTATTATAACGAATGACTTAACATATGAGTGTGATTCGTTATTGTAACGAATGAAATTCAATTAATGTATAACGAATGTCTCATTCGTTTAGTTCTTTATAACGAATGAGATGTCTATTCGTTAATCAATAAAGTATTAATTAAATAGTTTCCTAATGATTTTATTTGTTTTTAAAACAGAAATGGCTGAAGAAAATATTCAAAACCCTGTTCCCGAGCAAAATCCCGAGGCTAATCCTGAACAACAGCCTCAAGATCAAGATCAAGATGTACCTGAGCAAGCTCCAGTTCTTTTATCATGGAACAAAAGCCACAATATTTGTGCCTTCCTGGATCCTGTTTTTGAAGATTCACCGATATTTGGAGGAATGATCAGTTTCTTAATACGTTCCAGGATTTACAAGGCCATATCTACACAGACTGTTGTTTATCAAAGCATTATCCAAACTTTTTGGAATACCGCTAGATTTAATGAGGCCGAGAATCATATTGAAGCGGTTATTCAGGATAAATGGGTGGTGATTGATATTGGAGTTATTAGAGATTCGTTGGGTTTTCGTGATACTGTGGATGATAAGTGTGAGTTTGATAAAGGTTTGATTAGAGGGTTGTTTGGACGGGTGAAGTATAATGGTGATTTGGGAAAGTCAATGTACAACAAAGCAAATTTGTGCGAGCAGTACAAGTATTTGCTTCATGTTTTGATTCATTGTCTCGGTGGATGGAAAGGAGGGTTTGATGAGTGTCGTGTGATGCTTCAGTCTGCGTTTGTTGCCTTAGTGTTGAATAAACCATTCAATTTTTCTGAATTGGTTTATTATCACTTGAAGGAGAATCTCACAAGCCGTCACAAGTTCCTTATGTACCCGAGATTCTTGCAAATGATGATCAGTGATCTCCAGCCTAATTTGATTAAAGATCAAGGTGATGTATTGAAGCTAGAGCACATGGATTCAGAGACTATGAGACGTTTGAGATCTTATCGTGGTCAAAGTCTTCAAGATCGACCGAGGTTTAAACGGTTGATTGGCCATCTTGCCAATATTGACTATCAAGAGCCATCCGATGATCGTTGGGCTCATGATGATTCGGATTCTGACCGTGAGGGTGGTGGTGATGGTGGTAATGGTGGTAATGATGGTGGTGATGGTGGTCCAGGACCACAAGCTGAGCTAACGTATGACCAGAAACGTAAGAGTAAGGGGAAAGAACCAATGGTAGATAAGGGGGAGAAACCGAAGAAACAACGTGTCAGACGTGGTTCGGGTATCAAGATACCGAGTCAACCGTTTGAGCGATCTACTCCACCTGTATCTGTACAGGTATCTGTATCTATTTCAGCTGCTGTTCCTACTTCTCCGATATCACAGAGTATTCCGAGATCTCCAAATCCTGTTGTTACTCGATCTCCTACTCCTGTTCAGATGCCAATTTCTCTAGTAGCTCCATCATTGACCTTGACAACTACTTCTGTAGCTGATCCATATTTTGGAGATTTTTTGCAGACCGTTTTGGCACGCATGACTCCTCCACAACCAACTACTCCTGCTACACCAGTTACCCCTACACCGTTGCAAAGACCTTAGCATTCTTTCATAACTTTTAATCGTCCTCAGGGTCCTATGAAACTGCTTTATCCACACTTCTATGAGTTGTATCCTAATGCCCAGTGGTTTAATCTGTTGAATCTGGTTCATATGCAACAAACTCAGATTCAAGCAGATCGTTCGTTTCAGGAACAGATGAGAGCAGAGCAGCGGAATATGTTTAGGCATATTCAGTTTATTCATCGTGAAAACAGGGAACTTAAAGCCCTTGTTGCTGCTCGGGGGGAGAGGATCAACAAAAAGATGAGATCATACTTCAGTTCACGTGCAAAGATGATGAGTTAAAGAATGATGAAGATGATCAGGATGGTGAAGGTGGTGTTGTTCAACAACCGGGCGGTAGTTCTGCACCGTCGGCAGGTGATCAGGCTTATACGAGTACTGGTGGTAGGTCAGAGGGGAGAAATTTACAGATTGTTCCATACAAGGATTACACGAGAGCCAGGACGATTGATGTTATTCCGGCTAATATGTTATTATTTGTTGGTATGGACGAAATAGTGTATAGTATGGTGAACGCTGACGAGATCGAAGAAGGTGAATTTGTGGATCATTCTTTGACTAAAGAGCAAATAGCCTTACTTTTGGATCTTAATAATGAGGAGCTTGATGAACTTGAGAAGATTATGGAGGTTGATCTTGAGTTTGAGGAAAGTGTGAATCCAGGCATTCCACGCGGGAATGTGCCTGAGTATGAAGAAGTTAAGGTAGAAGACGTAACTGTTGAGGAGTATCCTGAGGTTCTACACAGACAACACCAATAATTCAAGTATTCCATTCTTTACTACATAACATTTTGATTCAGAAGAACAACGTTTACGAGAAGAAATCGAGAAGTGGAATAAAGCAGCAGAGACAAGTCACCTAACTGAGAAAGAGAGAAAACGGAAACGTGCTTTGGAGGGTATGTTTGAGCATGATGTTAAGAGGATGAATAAGATGATCGAGGCCTTTCGTTATCATGAACAGGAGGAAGTCAGATTAGCCAAGGCTCGAGCATCTGCATACCGGATGAAGAAGTACAAGCCCGTCAAAGATGTGAAAGGTGATTTGATAGCTTGGCAGTTTGATTCTGAGCTTAAGGTATATATCGTGAAGTGGAAACACGGTATTTATTATTTCAATCGCCCACACGATATTTTATCTATGCCAAGGTGGGATGTCAGAACACTAGCCAACAGAGCGAATCGAGGAAAAGATGTCTGGACTGAGTGGTTCTATGCTCATTTATTACATGAAACCCGTTATGGTTTCAAGTTCTTCAAGCCGCAAGTGCCGACTCACAAGTATATTGACGAGATTGATCCGCGCACTGGCTGGAGGAAGATGATTTTACAAGTAAAGCTGCCGAAGACATTGAAGAGGGCACCGATGAAGATATTCCCTCAGAGTCTGTTCACCACGTTCAACCGTTGGTACTACGACAACCAGACGGGTGAAACGTTTATTGTATTGGGCACCGGGTCTAACACGAGGATAATTCGTGTGATCGATCTGATGTGGCTCGTTAACTTATCTGAGTCTGACAACGACGCATTATTTCATAGTCAGATCAGATTTGCTAACGTAAGCAACTACGAACTTGCGATGCAGTTTCAGAAGGTTATTCAAGTCTGTTATGCATTCAAGATTCATAGCTGCGTGGACTGGAAGACGAAGATGTTCCAGCAATGAAGAATAAAGAGCTCGAGACGAGGGGAGTTTGTTAATACATGTTTTGTACGTCTCGGTCTTTATTAGTTTATTATTATAATTAACTTATAATGAAAGGGTATTAATGTAAATATTGTTATTCGCTCTATTGTAAGTTACATTCGTTACCCCGTAACGAATGTAACACATTCGTATTAATTGTAAGCTCATTCGTTAATCTTGATTAACGAATGAGGGCTATTCGCTATGATTAAATGTATTAACGAATGAAGGTGTTCATTCGTATGACTTAAAGTAACGAATGTGATAATCTCCTATATATGCCCTGTAAGATTATTCGTTAAAGTAACAGTTCTTATTATTATCACTCTCGTGTCATTACTCTGCCCAAATTTACTCTCAACACACACAGTACACACACTTAACCGTATTCGTTCATAATCGTATACCTAATCAATGAATAGCTCGATGTCATCATAAGATCTAGATCCTGTAAGGCTCTCTCACATCCCAACCTTCTGCTCTGCCTTATACTCATGCTTCAAGTCTGCTACCATATTAGTAACCCGAACACACCTGCTATAAGGTCTAACCTGTTCCGCCATGCGATACTTTAACCCACATTCATTGTTCACTTAAAATTATTCGTTTTCCGGCATCAAAGATTAATCTTTCCAAACTCATCAACCATGCCTAAATTTTTCATGCGCACCTTTCCACGTATATTTCTTTTATAAACACCTCTTACTTGAAATTTCAAACCTCGATTATTTTAATTAGTCAATTAATAAACATATATATTCGTATATTCATTAAATATTTCGTTATACAAAGTATAATCAAGTTATTTCTCTAAAAGAAATTTCATTTTTTTACCAAATTGGTTATTACCAATATTATTATTATTATTGTATTATTATTAATACTATTATTATTATTATCATTAATATTATCGTTATTATTATTATCAATATTATTATTATTATTACTTATTACTATTATTACACTAACTATTATTCTTATTAATATTACTATTAATATTCTTCTTATTATTATTGTTATTCCAAAAAAACCTTTAAAATAAGATTATTCTTAAGTTAAATAAAATTTGTTATAAATTATTTTTATCACATCTCACTAAAAAAGATCAACTTTTTCATACTCACTAAGTTCGCGATTCCCATTAATATAAGATTATCTTATAACTATAATAGTTTTATCAACAAGTTATATCATTTGGCGATCCTCCATAATGTTTTCATAAGACACAACCCAACAGAAAGTCGATTACACTAAAAGGTTTTATAAAGTTTTGTAAACTTTAGCACTTACTAAAGATTTCCTTGCAAATTATTTTTCCTTGAGTTATAAAAACATCACATTTTTTAAATTAATTTTCACAATCATTTTTTTCCCTTTGTTTGTCAACGACAACGAGTTTCGAATTAATAAATCATGACACCGCTCCTATAACAACCTTCATACCACCACCCATTTCTGAGAGGACAAGCATCGTAAGCTACATTTCGTTATCTTTCATTCTTTTCATATAGATATATATTGTTGTATATATTATACTGGACATTATCGAAATAATTTTCTGTTGATTTCTTTCGGAGATTGTTTACGAAGTTAATATTGAGTTTGGTCATTTGTTAATTAGTGAACTATTTTCATGCATAGCGCATTTGAATCAGTTTACTTTGTTATTTCGATCTTGTGGTCTATAACCGATTTACCATAAACGTAATCGTTTCTTGGAAGTTGGGACTATGAGCATGTTTATACACATGTTGAGTTTATTATTGTTACACAAATTGTTTTAGTTATTTTGTTCTATTTCTGATCAATGTTTTATTTGTATCATTTTGTTATTCTTGATCTCATAGTTTTACCAATTTGAGATCAATGTCTTAGTTCGATCTCGAAGTTCGATTATTTTGTTCTTGACGTTTTATCAATTTGAGACGAATGTTTCACTTTGAACTCGAAGTTTCAATTATTATTTTTAATCTCAATGTGGCCTCTATTCACATTGATATTTTATTAGAAATTTCATTTGTTTAACGAGTCATTATTGACTCCAAGAACTTACTCGATTCTATTAAAAAAAGTTTCGTTATCTATTTTATTCGCAAACCCAATGCTTTATCGACTTTCGTGTTTGTATTTTGTTGGCTTAATGTCACATTTAATTAGTCTATTATTCTCAACCTCATTATTTCATTTATTTATTGAGATGTTCATGACTTCTTTTGTTTTCATTCGTTATTCTATTTATTTCGTACTACTCTAGAGTTTCACTAATTTTGTTATAAGTTTGATAGCATCGTTTGTATCATTTAAAATTCAACGATTTCCTGTATTGGACCTAATATTTTCGCTTATCCTTTACCTCAAGGATTTTTTTATGCATTTTGTTAAGTTCTTGATTACCGATGTTTTTATATAAAAATTTATTTTATCCTAACCCACACAATGGGACGGATTATGTGGACTATCTGACGATAAAGGTAATTATGGGTCGACACGTAATTATCCAAGTCCTCGCATAGAAGACATAATGAGTACGTTGTGTGCAATAACTTGAAACCAGGAATGATTTTGAAAGACGGGACAAATGCAGTATGATAAGAGCATGGTGGATATGCCGCTAGTACATCCTATATATAAGTGTCCTTACCATATTCCCATTTGTGGCGTCTTTCGGGCCATTCAAAGATCGATGTTATTGTTTTATTAAAATTATGTATTAATAAAGTTTTTAAAATCTTTTAACAACTTCTTGTATTAGTTGCTTTCCTTTAAAATTTTATATTTATTTTAATTTCGGGACGAAATTTCTAAAAATTGTGAATCCTGTAGCATTCGTTACATTTTAAACCCGAAAACCTGACCCGTTTCGAATTTTCGGTTTTGTTTATAAGAGTGTGTGTGTGTGTGTGTGTAATAATGCTATTAATTAATTTTTGTTGCACGTACGTTATGTGTCATTCGTCATCTTTATTTATGTGAATTCGTGTTCTCATTCGTTAAACGTTTATCACTTCAATGTATTATTGTTTATCGTTTATTAGTAATTTAACATCCTCGACAATTCACATCAATCGGTTGTTCATTTTCAATTCATTTTGTTTAAACAGCAATTTTCGAGATTTTAAACGACTTATAGAGTATAGACTACTCGAGTGAAATATGCAAATATCCAAGATATATAACTTTCTTTTCAAATATCAATATCCTTTAAAGCTCAGGGTTCACAATGAAAATGTATTATTATTTCTATTTTAAAAGAACATTAAAAGTATGTAAGACCCCGAATCCCGGAAATCCTATAGTTGGTAATCACGTCCACAAATTCACAAAAATTTAAAACCAATCGATTCGTTTTATTTAAAACAAGTTCAGAGTAAATAACAACGGAAAAAGTGTAAGTATTTAAATATCCCAAACACGGGTACAGGTGTCCAAAATCAAATGTAAATAAAATATTTGTTTTATTTGAATTCCTCGACCAGAAATGCCTTCAACCTCCCGAGTAGCATCCAGCACGTCCAAGCGGTAGCATCCACTTCCTAACCTGAAAGTCAATCTAACATACACACAAAGTCAGCTTGAGCTGAGTGAGTTCAAGTTTTCATAAACGACATTCATTAAAAATTTAAATTCCATAAGTATGAAATGTAGTGGAAAATCATGAGACCATAAAATCATAAATAGCCTTTCTTAACCAAATCATAAGTGAATAAAACATTAAACATCTTTTCACACAGCACGGGCCTCCTCACCCCGGGTCTTCCCCGAGTAATATATTTGACCCGGCCGCGGTTTAACAAAACCGTTTAAATCATGCAACACGAGCCTCCTCACCCCGGGTCATCCCCAAGTAATATATTTGACTCGGTCACAGTTCAATAAAACAAAATCACGCAACACGAGCCTCCTCACCCCGGGTCATCCCCAAGTAATATATTTGACTCGGTCACAGTTTAATAAAACAAAATCACGCAACACGAGCCTCCTCACCCCGGGTCATCCCCAAGTAATATATTTGACTCGGTCACAGTTTAATAAAACAAAATCACGCAACACGAGCCTCCTCACCCCGGGTCATCCCCAAGTAATATATTTGACTCGGTCGCGGTTTAACATCCAAACACGTGATATGGGCCTCCTCACCCCGGGTCTTCCCCAAGTAATATATTTGACCCGACCATGGTTCATACATCCAAGCACGTGATACGGGCCTCCTCACCCCGGGTCTTCCCCAAGTAATATATTTGACCCGACCATGGTTCATACATCCAAGCACGTGATACGGGCCTCCTCACCTCGGGTCTTCCCCAAGTAATATATTTGACCCGATCACGGCTCAACATCAACGGGCCTCTTCACCACGAGATTTTAAAACCCATGTAATATATTTGACCCGCCAAAATGATGGTCACGTCACACGGGCCTCTCCACCACGGGTACAACCCGAGTAATATATTTGACTCGGCCGTGAATCACCATGCACACACACATCAATAAGCCTACATACATCATTCTTAGTCACGAGGAACTAAATATCATTACACAATCGTAGGCTATAAGGTAACACATCCTCATACGTATATACATACGTCCATGTATACATACATATATATTCCTACATAAATATATATATATATATATATATATATATATATATATATATCATCCCATACGGGAACTAAGTAGATAGGTCTACTCATATTCAATTACTACCAAGTCTGCTAACGTCCTCGAGTCTAGACCATCAATAGTGTATGTAATCTAAAGGACACAAGACCATTCACGAGTCTAAAATATCCTAAGGCATATAAAATAATTCAAATATAGCTTTCAAAATGCACCATCACGAGTGAGACCATGTAAAACTATTCAAATCATTGTAACGAGTAAAATCGTTTAAAATTGTATTTCGGTGTGTATGCTAGCTCAAAACGTAAAAGAGTAAAAAGGGCATCATGAACTCACCTGAATCAACCAAACACCTGCAATGAGCTAGGAAATCCCTAAGTGCACAATCACAAGCAAGGGCCTGTAAATTATACACAACGCGTTACTAAACTAGACTGTAAGAACACTCTAGCCTAATGGGCCGTTCAAGCCCAACAACTTGGCCCAAGGCCCAACACTTTGGCCCAAGGCCCAACCACTTGGCCCAAGGCCCAATACTTTGGCCCAAAGCCCAATACTTTGGCCCAAGACCCAATACTTTGGCCCAAGGCCCAACACTTTGGCCCAAGGCCCAACAACTTGGCCTAAGGCCCAACGATAATCAAATCGGGTCGAATGCGCGCGAAATAAACCTTAAAACCATTTGTTAAATGAATCAGCCCCGAATGGACCAAATTCCATTTTAAATCTTTTCATTCATCAAGATTATGTCACCCGAGTTGATAGGGTTGACGGTTCCTTTTTACAACTCTTACTTTAACGTTTAAACGAAAATTCACGCACCACCGACTCGATTGACGAAGCACTAACCCCAACAGCCCCGTGCATCAAAAATATAATTTTCCCACAGCCCTTAAACCCCCCTAGGGCTGTACAAACTGATTCGGTCGGTCATCCGATCGTTTAACGCATCAAACTCAACAATTGCCAATCCTACACCCGATAAACCTAGTTTTCGAACTAAAATCAATTGACCGACCTAAACACCTCCATTGGCCATGAAATTTTAGTATATTGTAAGTGAAATACCTAAGAATATGACGGAGTACGAACTTCAATTATAACAGCCCCGAAAGATGCGAGAAAGGGCAGCCACCGGTTAAGCCTAAAACGAACTTATCGATCAATACGAATATAACATGCAGATTTTAGCATGCAAAGATGTATTTTATTACATAGGAAAACCATGGAATTAAATTATTAAATTTTTACCAGTGTTGCATAAATATCTTAAGTTTATAAAAATATTTTTATTATATTTTTCTAGTGGACACAAAAATCATAAAAATTCTTCTAACACAGAAAGGTATGTGCAGCTATTTCAGCTGCGCAACACAATGGTTTTATTTTTATAAAATTCATTACCCAGCTAAATTAAACGATTCCAATTGGGTTTGGTTCCTAACTCAAAATATTAACTTCCAGAAGTGGAACCAACCAATTTAGACTTGTCGAAAAAAGGTTATGATGTCGGGAAGACGGACCAGAATCCGTCGTCCGGCATCAGGTTTGACACTCGATTTTATAAAATCATAAAAAACTATTCAAATCTCGTCCAAAAATTACGTATTATACCTTTCTGGAAACTAGACTCAAAGTAGAACATCATGGAATCAAGAATCGATCAAAAACAGTGGATTAACATCGCGTTACAGACCCTAAAATAAACGTATACGAATCTGTCAGCAAGCTGTTATCATCAAAACTCAATCTTAACGACCAATAAGCGTGTTCATATGATCAATTAAGGTGTAAAAAACATGGGGAATTATAAAACCGACCTTGAATTGAAGTTTTCATGGCTTAAACTTGGCTGGGCAGAAGAAAAACAAGCAGGGGGGTCCAGGTCCGACGGCTGCAAATAGGTTTAGGGTTAGAGTTTTCTTTTGTTTTATGATATAAAATAGTTACATCCAAGTCCCTCCAAATTGAAGTATGTAGCAACTTGGGTGGAAAGTTAAGTGAGAACGTTTACGAGGTTTGCAAGGAGCTCCTGGGAGAATGCCGGGTCAAGCCCGATAAATATACAAACTCTACAACGTGCATGCCGATAAACGAAAATGTTGGGTGTTACATACTAGTATAATACTTTAAGCCGTAAGAGGGGATGTTTTGGGAAAAAAGGATTGACAAACGGACTTTTAAAACGTATTACAAGACTCTAAATTAGAAAGATGAAACCCCGGCTTTTTGACCAACATTTATAAACGATCGAGCCGATTAACGAGATTTACGGGCGTTACAAAGTACAAGGACCCGCTTTGTAATTAAACTTTAATTTTTAGTTTTAAAACTACATGAAAGTGGAGGGGCCTTAAGTGTAAAATCTATTAATATTATATTACTTTAATCACCAGCCACCCCCTTCATGTTCTTCACATTTTTCGGGTCGGCACTGTTCCGGCAAGCACCGGTTTTCCGCGAAGACCAAACACCCTAAAATGTCGTTCTTTGACCCGAAATTCTAACGTAACAAGTTTTGACAACCGTAACATTAGTTAATCAATATATTAATTATGCTTTAACATCTTAATCATCAATAACAATCCCGTATTATTATTCGGAAACCCCCGGATTTTCGGCCACAATAATAATCACGAATTAACTCGTTTACGTTACAATTACGCATATAAATAGAGTCCTAATCTCAATCTAAACCCATTCCCCATTTCAATAATCACTAAAACACTCTTGTGTATATGATGTTTAAATCAATTAATGATAATATTTCCATTTAATAGTGTCACATGTGTTTTGAACAATCTGTACGTCACACTAGGGCGTTTCCACTTTAGCCGGGGTGTTACACGTTATTAACTCAAGGTCTTTCAATCTATGACACGCACGTTAAACCATTGGCTCGCTTTCTTAAAGATTATTATTCTAAGTTTTCTTCATCGACATCACTATTTTCCAAGTGAGTAATTTCATCCCCGCTTTTTCTTTTATACTTTGGGGGTAGCTTACATACTTAATTAAACAAAAATGATCTAAGACTCGAATTCTCAAACCGCAAACTCTAGTTTATGTGCTACTTAGAATAATTGATCGATTATGTGTTATATGTCTCATTTGATTAATTGCTAAATGTTTATTAGTTTTGTTGGTTGACCTCATCCTCATCCTCAATAAGTATGATCATACGCTCCTCCTTGTAATTTGGTATTTTTACCTATTAGAAAGGAGCCTCATTTATTTTTGATTTATATACCATAATTGTTGTTATTATTTACGGTTTTGCATAAAAGTTGTGGATTTTGCCTCATATTATATATACACAAAAAAAATCATGGAATTGCTCACCAATATTCGTGTTGACAAAATATATTTTATGCAACGCTACAGGTTTGATTATTGATTGACTGAAGATTTGAAAACGTTAGTTTATCTTAGACCGTTAGGTTATTAATATGAACTATTTATTTTTTTTGTACTTACGTTTATTTGTAATGAACATGTTGTGTTGTATTTGATGTTAAATGAAATGAATGAGTTGCTTAAATATTGTCATTTTAATAGTGTCGTGTGCATTGAAACAATCGCGTCGCACCCCGGCATGTTTCGCCGCTTTTGGTTGGGGTGTGACAAAAACATTTTATTAAATCTATTTTAAAAGTTTAACGGGGCTCGGTTTGGTTAAGCGATTCTGAAACAATAATAGTTTTAATATAATAATGGATTTATTAAAGAAAATAATTAACAAAGAAATCAACAAAAAACCAAGCCTGGGGGACTTGAACCCGCGCCCATACCAGTTCAGGGTTTTAACAAACATGAACTGGTCATCTGAGCTAGTGTCTAACCTGATTAGAACACAAGAAATATATATATATATATATATATATATATATATATATATATATATATATATATATATATATATATATATATATATATATATATATATATATATATATATATGTAACAGTTTTGATTATCCCCCAAATCACCAAGAACCCTAATTCAACAAAACATCAATTGAAGATCAATAGCCCTCTGTCATATGAAATTGACAAAGGACTTTGATTCCCTGAGTAAAACTAATCAAAAAACACTAAACAATTACCTTAAACATGCACGGATTAAAGATGAACGAAGAGTTAGGGTTTCAGCCAAAAATGCGATATCAAATGTGCTTCTAGACAACTTTAAAGATGCAATTAGGATAAGGGTTTGCTTTGTGATAATGAGATGATGGTGTGGAGTAGCTTAATTGAGTTCTTATCACGTATGTATAGTGATTCAAGATCGAGTTCATCCCGCGAATAAGAGTTAATGAAATTGATTCAAAATGATTCAATTAACTGTTAATTACTCGTTAATTCCATAAGGATGATTGGCGTGGAGGTTAAGGATCCATAAATTCCTAATTTCACGGGCCAATTAAAGTAAAAATCAGAAGGGGGGGGGGGTTGTTAGTTGTAACGACGGGGAAGGGAGAATGGGAGGGAAAAGGTTTGGGTTAATTGCAGAAAGGTCCCTCGTGTTTGGTTGTTGGTTAAAAGAAGTGGAAGGGGTTAAAATGCACATATTTGATACTTTAAACGATTATGGATACATTAATATAAGCCATGCGTAAATACAATAAAAATAAAACCAAATAACACAATTAATAACTCAACGTTTTCATTAAATGAGAGGACCCTATTACATACGGGTAATAAAAACGAATACAAAAATTAAACCAAAATTTGACGAATGTCACAGTTGGTATCTCATCCTCGTCCTCATAGTATGATCATACGTCGTTCGAGTAGACATGTCGGAATCTAGTGGCATGTTCAAAAAGACACTTATTGGTTACGAATCTATCTGAGTAAACATGCCCAAAATCTAGTGGTATGTTTAAAAGACACATATATTTATTTATGTTAACTGATGATATTCACTAACGCAAGAAATTCTTCTTCTTCTTCTTCTTCTTCTTCTTCTTCTTTATTATTATTATTATTATAAACCGTTGTTACTCGCTCAACATGTGTTGGTGACAAATTATTTTTATGCATAATGCAGGTTGTATGAATTGAAGTGGAGAGTCTAAATTTGAACTTTAGATTAGTAAATAAAAGTAGAAAAAATGTTTTATTTTCCTCTTTAAATTCTTTGTGTGTAATTATTATGAATGAATAAATTTAGATATTGACACTTATTATTATTTTAGTTTCTTTGAGCTATGATACAAATATTGTCGTGTCCCGGTATGTTCCGCCGTTAGGTTGGGGTGTGACAAGTATTTTACTATCCTTAAGTATCGCCTCATGATTCCTCTATTCCGGTTGATGAGATATGTTTTGTTTTTTCGCAAGGCGTGTTTAGACTCATACGGGGAGCACACGGTACATTGTAAAGAGCTCCTGGGGTTCAAGTACCGGCACGATCTGGTTAGGGATGTGCTCTTTGACATATTCTGGTAGGCTGGGATTTCTGTTAAGAATTAAGCACATGTGAATTTTCTGACTGACCCGTTGGAGAGAAGATCATCTTTTCGACTAACTGACATCTTTATGTTTGGATGGTTAGGAGGAAATCATGTGTGTGTGGATCTAGCAGGGGTTTCCCCTCTGATGGACTTAGGGAGTAGTGGTTTCACAGTTGGTCAAACTGCTTTAAAAGTTGTTTCATGCAAGTTGACTAAACATGAAAAGACGTATTTTGGCAACCAACACGTATTTATTTATTTTGCTTTTAACACTTTTGGTTTCCTCGTGCCTGAAGTTGTGGAGTTACTTAGTCGAGTTCAGCTGGTCATGCATAGTAATGTTATGACTTCAAGATCAGCCAATGTAGTTTTTAAAAGATTAGGTATTACAATTCAAAAAGGGTTAGCGAAGCAGCTTGTTACCCGCGTGCCTTCTGTTTCGATATAAACACCACTTCAGTTTAAAATGATTATATCAACCGTCATAAATTTTGAGTGACAAACTCCATCCATCGTCTTCCTTGCGTTAGTCGGTAATGAAGAGCTCCAACTGCAACCCAACTCCCTCTCTTCTCACTTCATATGCAAAACCGTTAACAAGATTTATATTTCCATTTTAAGCATATAGACTAATTGATTGTTTGTTTAAATAAACACGTTGGAGACAAAATTTCGATATGTGTAATTTATTAAAATCCAATATCAAATATAACTTTTTGACTTATTTTGTAATTTAATCTAGCTAGAGACGGTTATAAACAACAAATACACCTGGTTACACATTAAATTCAAATCAATCCTTCCACGACAAAATGAGCCCCTCACATGATCTATTTCTAACTCAAAGATAACAAAGTGCTTTAATATCCCTCACCACCAAGGGCGAAGCTTTATAGGGACCGGGGTGACCTTGGTCACTGCCGTTTTTTCGGTTAATAGGTAAACTTCACGATTTTTGTCCGAAAATTTTTATAGGTATTGAGTGTGGTTACCCTCGAGGTATTTCTCCAAAAAGCTACCGGTCACCACTTAACTTTTTTTTTATAATATCTCAGTGTTTGATTTATATATATATATATATATATATATATATATATATATATATAACCTCGTATTTTTATAAACAAATACTAGTCGAATACTAAAAGCTTTGTTTTTATAAAACTCATTGAAGGGGGCTATTAATATGTAATAATAATACACTTGTTTAAACAACAAAAAAAAAATCAGGATTGTCATTGGGTTAGGGTTTGGAAACCATCCACCATTCATTCAGTTCAGAACCCAAATTCACTGCCTTACCGAGTCACTTGAGACCAACGGCCACCACTAAGCACACATCATGTCCGCCGTTGTTGGCCACCATCCTAGAGACCTTTAGCCACCACACACAGGACAGCGCCTTCAACCTTGGAGACACCACACGCCGCAACATCGAGTAACCGCACCCCTCCTCTCGCATTATCATGAATATTTTAGGTCTTTGTTGGTTAAAAAATCATCTAGTTTTTATTATTATTATTATTATTTTATTATAAGAACAATCATTTGCATGAATGAAGAAAAATTAGATAATTAGATATCATATTGTTTGACCCGACCCAAACCGGATCGACGACCCGAACTGAATCACCACCCGACCCAAACCGAAAATTTTTAGGTCCGTGACTAAGCTCAAGTTTCGCCACTACCTACCACACTTACCAGTTACCGCCAGCCTGTTAAACACCATATCATTTCACGCCTTTCATAAACACCATAACAAAACACGACATATCGCGTTGAATTTATTGGAATTACTTTTGTTTGCCGTAAAAAAAAATACATCACATTTCAAGATATATAAAAAAAAACCTAAAATATATCATTTTAACAAGAGGTGGTCCTTCCTACTAAGTTCGGAGAGAAGTCAACTTCCTCCGCGTTAAATCTTAAGCCCACCCATTGACTCGACGTCCCTCACCGTCCCAACCCGACCCGACCCGTTAACCCACCGGCGACAAAGCTCAACCGTGGAACTTAACTAATCTTCTAAATTCACAGTCACAAATCTGACTTCCAGTTTTAAATTTACTCAAAACGTCCGTTGGTTGGCTACAGTCCGATGTGCTCGTACTCGAGTGCATTTGCGTACGTCCTAATCAGTCAGGTTGTTTATCCAACTTCCTATTCCTTTTTTTTTTAATTACAGATTCGTCTTATTAAATCGTTTTGATTTCTGATTATTCAATTAGATCATCACAATTGATTGTTATTATTATTAGGTTTTGTTGATTGAAGTTTATTATTTGCCCTAACCTAGCTACTTGTTTTTTTTTTTCTGTTTTGTAGTTGTTGATCCCTAATTCTGCTGTTAGGTTACTGTAATAATTGAATTGATGGATGATTGTAATGCTGTGTTGTTTTCCTACTACCGTATGGAACACACCGAAAATTGCCTCACTCGTTGCTTGGCAAATGTAACTTATGCTTCATCACTAGTACCTTGTACTTCAATAAGTTCGAGTTAAGGTTTAGTTCAGTTTACTGGATTTCATCATTGTCTAGGGTTTCGTTTTTTTTCTGTAACACAATATGTTTTCAAAATCCCGGGCTCTGCGAGTCGCAGGGAAAGTGCATATCTAGGCAATCCGGCGACCTTCAGGTAAGATTTTAGCTAGATTTTGGTCAGATTCCAGTGAGATTTTGGCCAACTGTTGAAAACTCTGGTCAGTTTTAACAAATTTTTGGCAAATTGGTCTAAAACATCCAAAAATGGCATGAAATCATCTTGAACTATCCTTAAAAAGCCTAAAACAAGGCTGAAATAATCAAAAATCATATGTTTATGCTATGCACCGTGCTTATCTCGGGGCTTCGAATTTTTAGCGCCCTGCAGTTAGGCCCAAGGCTCACCCTTTGTGCCTTGAGTACGCGTTGCACCTTTAAGAACTATGTTAATACCATGTGGATTTATTATTCAGATTGTATGTTAATGGCGTCTTATTTTGCACAACATCGCATAGGTTTGTAAGGTATATCATTTATCTTTATATTTGTGTTTTAATAAGCCTCGTGAAAGTCAATATTTTTCTAAAATTTTGGGATCATAATCAAATATTTGTTGTTATCAATGGAATTCTTAATGCCATGCTGATTGAGTTGAGTTTGTATATTTATTTCAGAATGATTACTTTGCATTTGACTAACTTATTTTTCTTGTTTCTTAGTTTGATAGATAGATAAGCAAACATGACTGAATCAGGGATGGAAGAGGCGCAGAATAATATTGGTAAATCGATGCAGTCAACGAGCATTACAAGGAAATCATGTACAAAGAGATCAAGAAAACGAAAATCTCATGGGAACACACGAACTTCTCAAATATCTAAGAAAAAGTATATGGACATTTTAACGAACAGTAAAAACAAAGGCCTTGACCATTTCTTGGGTAATCCGTCTTTAGTGAATTACCAAAATCAGAAGGGGGATTTCACTTCTGAGAAGCGTAAGAGGGGTCGAAAGAGAAAAAGAACAAACGAAAAAGTCGAGGTTGATGAAGCTGCCAAGTTGCAAAGGCGAACGAGGTACCTTCTCATCAGAATGAAAATTGAACAGAACCTTCTAGATGCTTACTCAACTGAAGGCTGGAAAGGTCAAAGGTATTCACCATTTTTATATCTTTCTTTCACTATGACATGAAGATTTTTTGCTTTAAGAGTAAAAGTGAAACAGTATACTTATTAACTTATGAAAATAAGTGTGAGGATAACTTTACTCCATTCTCCCAAGTTAAGTAAATGTTGAACAAAGCATGAGCATATGAGGCTTATTCATCTTTAAGATGTAACTTACCTGCTACTATGATACTTTTAAAAGAATTTAAATACATATTGGCATATTGTCACTTTGTAAAAACTAGTGTCGTGCTAGTTTAGTGCAATAAGAAGTAATTCTTTGTTGAAAGAGTTCTAGATTTCTCTGTCACTTATCTGTATTTGCATTTACCAAGTACAGACTACACACATTTGGTGAAAATGTAGCTAATTAAGTTATAAGTCCATTGTTTTATGTTATATCTGTAACTCGGGATTTCTTACTGTTGTGCTAACTTTTGTTACTATATTCAGCCGAGAAAAAATTAAGCCAGAAAGAGAACTTCAAAGAGCCAAGAAGCAGATACTGAAATGTAAACTTGGACTCCGTGACGCCTTACGCCAGCTGGATTTACTTAGCTCAGATGGACGCATAGATGAATCTGTAATAGCTCCAGATGGATCTGTGCATCATGATAATGTATGTATCCAGTTCCCACTACAGTTAATTACGAGTCCCCATTGCTGTATAAAGCAACTATAATGAAATTTTGGTTTTTTGTTTATTCTATTTAGATACATTGCGCTAAGTGTAAACTTAGGGAAGCATATGATGATAATGACATTATACTGTGTGACGGGACTTGCAATTGTGCGTTTCATCAAATGTGTATCGACCCTCCTCTTTTAACTGAGAACAGTAAGCTCTTTTTGAATCTTATCATATATCCCGTTTATGCAAGCAATCAATTTTTGATTATTTTTGTTGAAACTTAACTGAAATGTTATTTATATTCTTAATCAGTCCCACCAGGAGACCAAGGTTGGTTTTGTAAATATTGCATTTGCAAGACTGAAATCATTGACTCCATGAATGCACACCTTGGAACAAGTTATCCTCATGACACAAATTGGCAGGTTTGTTTTACTTTTCATTTTAAATTTCACAAATTACATATAGAGAAAATTGCACAAATGGTCTATGTGGTTTGACCAAATTGCAAGTTTGGTCTCCATATTTTGAAAATTGCAAGCTTAGTCCAAACATTTGTGATACCTTAATAAAATAGTCTTTCACGTGGGGTTTAATGGTTGATCTCATTTTATTTGAAACCTAATAAAATCATAGGCTCGATTAAATAATCGAAGGTGATGAAGTCGACGTCAGTAGCTCTGGAGTTTGAGAGATTTTATTTTATTTGAAAAAACACAATTACTTAAACATGAATGGCGCATGACATAAGTTTTTTGTTAAAAACTAACTGGGATTAACAGTGATGACTAATGGTGCAACTCTCTCACAAATGTTTGGAATAAGTTTGCAATTTTCAAAATCTAGTGACCAAACTTGCAAAATGGTCAAACCACAGGGATCATTTGTGCAGTTTTCTTTTATAGATACGATTCTATGTTTTTCAAAGCACTATAATCTCAGCAATTATGGAAAAAAAAGGTCTTAAGTTTGATGATGTTTGGAACAGGATGTTTTTAGTGTTGAAGCCACATTACCTGATGATGGGGATACTGTACTCAATCAAGAAGAATGGCCTTCGGATGATTCTGGCGATGATGGTTATGATCCAGACAGAATTGATAATGATGTTAGCAGAGTTTTCTCTGCTGACAAATCTTCTGATGATGATAATGATGATGCTAACAGTAACTACAGTTTACTGTCACTAGATGATGAAGTTCTTGATGATGATGAATCTTGCAAGATAATTAGAAACACTGGCCTCGAAAGCACATCTGGTTCGGGTTCTGGTACTGATTGTGAATTTGTGAGCGGTCGCAGACAACGTCGATCAGTTGATTATAGGAAACTTTATGATGTGAGTACAAAATATGTTACTTTTTCTTTAAAGTTGGAAAAATATGTACTTAGCATTTGTTATATATTATTATACAGGAAATGTTCGGGAAAGATGCACTTGCAAATGAACAAGTAAGCGAAGATGAAGATTGGGGGCCCACTAACAGAAAACGAAGAGAAAAAGAGTCTGATGCAGCCAGTACTCTAATGGCTCTTTGTGAAACTGAGGAAACAAGTGTAAAAGATACCGCTGAAGTTTACCCGGCTGACCCGAGCTTATCATGCAATGATAATAAACGATCATTTTTGAGGATTCCAGCTGAAGCTGTGGAGGTACTTTGTTTTCTTTCTTTCCTTCTGAGGTGGCATAGTTAACGGGTTGGGCAGGGTCAACAACTGGTCAAGGGATTTTTTTGAAGTTATTAAGAATTTGTTAAATATGATTAGAAAATGATACCATAATAAGAGAGATTTTACTCATTTAACTGCGATTCGGATGACTTTTAACGTGTTTCTTTTTAGTTAAGTATTTAAATTTTTCCGTTTGACCTGTTAGAGAAAGAACATACCCGTTTATAAGGTAATAGGTCGAAACTAGGATTGTAAAAAACGAACAAATATGTACAGAACTTGAACATGCTCGTGTTTATGTTTGTTCGTTGACAGTATAAACGAACAATTCGCAAACGTTAACGGACGAACATAGACGAACGAGCATAACTGAGCTAAAAATAATTATAAAGTAATGTTAATATACCCATTTAAAAAGTTATTAAAACTAGACTTAAATTGTAATGGGCCAAAAACTTTAAAGGAGCATATAACAAACGTAACGAACAGACATAAACGTATTTAATTGAACGAACGCACTCGAACATGAATAAACGAACCAGACATGTGTTCATGTTCGTTCATTTAACTAAATGAACAAAAAAATTATCATGTTCGTTTTTTTATCAAATTAAGGAACTTTCCGCCGAACGGTTCACGAACTGTTCACTGAGCGTTCGGTTTGTTTACATGCCTACGTGCTACTGGTATTTAACTATTTATTTACTTTTTTTAATGGTATTTCTTTTTGTATATTAGAAGCTTCGTGCGGTTTTTGCAAAGAATGAACTCCCATCACGAGCTGTTAAAGAAGACATTTCTAAACAATTAGGTCTCGACCCCGAGAAGGTATTTCTTTTCCAAGGGCAATTGGTACATATACGAAAGCTTATTTTCAGATTTAGAACCCGGTGATAGTTTCGTCCTGTTTACTTTTAATTGGTTTGATTCGCGCTATGCTTTATCTCTTAACGAGTCAAACGGGAAAGTTCATGTTAACATCTTAAAAGTAAACGGGTCAAATTGTCAAATGGTTCAAAAGTAGCCCAAAATGTTCTTAACCATAAAATCACTTATTCAAAATATAAGATCACTATTGAAATAATAGATCTTTTTTATTAATATATTTGATAAGTTTCATTCAGATGTTTGATGGATTTTATGTGACATTTTTTAGGTGAATACGTGGTTCAGAAATGCACGCCAATTATCTCTTAAAACTAAAAGGGTGAGTTTATTTGCATAATCTTTAACCTCTATTATGAATTTTAAGATATTATCATGTTTAATTTCATTGTAAATAACTAATTATGTAGGCAGGAGAGGATACTTCAAATCAAAATGACATTCCTTCAAAAGAATTTGAATCAGAACCTGTTAAGAACAAAGCTGTTGTTGACTTTCCGTTAGAAAATAATAATGATCTGAATATGCCCGTAAATGTCATTCATACACCAGTGGACAGACGCACAAAAAAGTTTCGTAGGAGAAATAATGCCATGTCGGCAGCCGTTATTGCAAAACCACAAAACAAGACTGGAGAGTTGCATCTTTCAGCATCAACTAACAAGGTACTTCTGGTTATCTTACACGGTGGCATTTTCGTAATTAACACACACACCACGAGCACACGCAAGATACGTGGATGATTGTGCATAAAATACTATTTTACCCCCTTAAACTATAATTGTGCTACCTATTGCACAATAAGCATTATAAGTTAGCACTAAATTATAAGAGGTCCTTGTTTGGTGCTTTATAATATAGGATATAAATATGCGTGTGTGTTTATATATCTATATTAATACACATGCATATACATTACAGTATTGTTCATTTGTCTATAACATTTTAAGGTTGATGGTGGCGTGGATCTTGGAGAAAATAATTCAAGCTTGAAATTAATAAAAGAAACAACAGAAAAAGAAAAGGAAAAAGGCGTTGTGGTCGGTGGTACGAGTGAAGGTGATGATGATCAACAAGCAAGAACAGCAGAAGCTCAAATGGAGAAACTTTGTCTTTTGAAAACAAAGTTAGAAAAACTACAAAAGGTAATACAATTAAGAATACCAAACCGAAAGGGTGCTAAAACGACAGCACTGTCTATTGATCTCAGTCACACCATCTTTGTTCCTGTTGCACACCTCAAGGAGAAGCCCTAGTTCTGCATATACACCACCATCATTGTCTCCCTTGGTTGTAATAACTTACAGAGTTTCTTTAATTTATTTAGCGGTCAGGTTGGGATGGGGGAGAAATGATGTATTAAACTAATATATAGTTGTATAAGTATTTTCTTAGAAGAAAGTGTTGTTAAGAATGCTGCTGATTATTGTGGAATTCGACTCTGATCAAAATCGAGTTGACTCAGAACCGCAGTCTTGTTCTCTTTGGTTTGTTTTTGCTCAAACAAATTAACTACACATATAAACAGTATTAGTATTATTGTATTGCTATATCATAGGTGGTAAAGTAAGCGGGTTGGTTAAGCTTTCGAGTTGGGATTAGAATGTTATATAATATTATTAAGATTTAATGATTTCCAAGTTGATCAAACTATATGCCTTAATGACGCTGGCATAAAGATATTTTTTTACCCAGCATAAACGGTATGCTAATTGTATGGGTATAAAAGGCCATTCTGTGACAGTTACAAATGAAGGGATATGATGGTTCAAATGATGGTTTATGGGTAGTTACCAACGAACCATTGTGATGGTTCGGTACATGGTTCTTCCAACGGTTGTAACAATTCATAGAAGCCTATAAATAAGAGTCAAACAAGAACCATCTGATACGAAAAAAAATATCAAATAAATCAGAATCAACAACACCTCAAACAGGTCACTGGTCGCCATTTATTAATGTATGAGCATAGTGAATCTTTTAGTCTTATGTTTGGTTGTTGCTACGTGAAGAAACACGGGTCCGAACTGGATAGTCCGAACTCGAGTTTACCCCAAATGTAAGCCTACTGAATAATAATGGCGTCAGATCCAAGCTGCTTGCCTGCAAAACAGATCAACGTGAGTTCGTTATAGGAAGGACAAGAGGGAGGATCTTCCCGTAACCACCCTTCGGCGTGAGAATAAGTACCGTCCTGATCGGAATAATCAAAGAGAGTACAAGTATATTGCGTAAGGCTTGAGAGTGTGAATGAATACCTGTAAGTGGTGTACTTGGTATTTATAGTCGAAGGTAGGGGGAGGTGATTGGTGGAGTTGTCACTATCGTAATATTCCCTTTATACATGAAAGGACACGTGTCGATATTTTACTGGTTGTGACAGCCTGGCCGTGGCCGTTACGTGCGAGACGTGGGATGGCCACTACGTGCCTAGGTGTCACCCTTCCATTGGTCGATGTCGCTATTAGGGAATATTTGGGAAATCTTCTAGAAGTAGTTTGTTACAACTGCTCTTCCATATCACGTGGGGATCACGCTTGTAATGGATCCCTTGTGTTGTTTGCGGGTTCATCCCGCGGATGCTCATTGGTAATCCGCGGATTACGATAGGTACCCGCGAAGCATGTTTCCGGAACTATGGATCCTTAGCTGGTCTTGTGCTGACTGCAAGTGTTTGTCCATGCGTTCCTCTCGCGGATGTTTATTGACGATCCGCGGTTAAGTGAGGGTCCACGGATTGAATTAGGGACTCGCGAGTAGCCTTTCCAACCCTACCTCTATGTCCCCCCCCCCCAGTCCATTGTTGCTTTCGCGAGTTGATGTCACAGGAGGAATTATGGACTCTGTTCTGACCTTTTAACGTGGGTTAGGCTTGTTGGTCCGCGGGATTCCTGTTGCTTTTGAACTGGGGGTATTGTTTTGTGGTCAATGTGACGTCTTTTGTTTTTGTCAGTTCCCGCCTAACGTGTCTACCTTTGATTGGTTGGTTTGGAAACGTGAGCTGTACCCCTGTCTTTCGCATTAATTGCGATGTGTATATATAGAGGGAACCGTTTCACTTTTTCTTCTTACTCGCAAAAATTTCTCCAAGCCTTTTCATCTTCTTCACTTTTCCATTCATCTCCTAGTGTTCCGATTATGGCTGGTGGCAAGAAAGGAGGAAAGGGTAAAGAAAGTAAGAAGGATGGTTTGAAGGGCTTAGTGGAGAATATCCAGATCAATTGGAAGGTAACAGACTTCCAAGATATCGTTAATCTGTATGGGTTGGCGCCGGAATGGGGACCAGAGCTCCCTTCTCCGGGATCGACAGCCGATAATCCTCCGGCCAGCAAGATAGCCCTTTATGGTGAATCTTTCACCACCGGCAATTTCCGACTGCCCATCACCAAAATTTCTAGGTGATTTTCTTGATGTTACCGGGATCCATATATCGCAGATGCACCCGTTCGGGATCATGAGGCTTAGTCATTTCGAGTTTTGTTGCAGGGCTTTGAAGATAGAGCCGACTGTAGATTGCTTCTTTAAAATCTACAAAATCCAATCCCGTGGAAGCTGGTTCAGTTTCATTGTTCAGAAGAAATTGATAGGAACTGAGCCCCCAATGGAGCGCTCATGAATGGAAGAATAAATTTCTTTGGATTAACGCTGACGTCATCCTGAAGGTGATGACCCACCGCTCATTGACTGAGAAATTTTCCCGCCTTCCGGTTGCTGACACGGAAAGTCAGGAATGGTATGTGAAGCTGACGCGGACTCCAACCCCCATGGGTCTCATTCCAGAATTTGCGTTGGTGCAGGTGGGGATGAGCCTTTTGTGGCCTTACCCCAATGAACATCCTTACTTCTCCCGAGATGATGGAAGTAAGTTCTTAGATCTCTGTCCCTTTTGGCATTTGTTGTATTTCCTATGACCATATGTTTATGTTTTTCTTCAACTCATCTTTGTTTCAGGGGGAGGGGACTCACTTTTTGAAGTTCTCATTCCTACGGTTGCTGGGAACATGTTCAGGATGCCCCTGGAGATTGATCAGGAGCCTATCCTTGATCATACCAAGGGGAATTCCCTTTTCCCGACTCGCGGTCGTATCGAGCCGGTAGTTACTGACTTTGCGGTGGCCCAAGGTGTGTACATCTTGAATCCTAAACCTCTTACCGTTATGCGACCGCACGAAAATATTGTCCTTTCTTCTAATGAAGAATCTTCTAGTGAGGATTCAACAAGTGAGGAGTCATCGTTCGGTACTCCAGAAAGTTTTCATGCTGGCGGATTGCGTGCTATTACAGATCTTGTGTGCCGCAACAAGAGGAAGGCGGATACTGCAGGCGTATCCGACCACAGCAGAGATTCCGATGATCCCGCTGGTGAGGAGGCACCCAAAGACGCCGAGGATCCTGCCGGTGGGGAGGCCCTAGAAAGTGCCGATGATCCCACTGGTGGGGAGGCAACCAAGAACGCCAATGATCCCGCTGGTGGGGAGGCAAGTTAGACGACCCATGATCCCGTTGGTGGGGAGGCGTCTAAGACTGGGGAGGAGGAACCTCCCTTGAAGAGAATCAACTGACTCGTCTCAAGGACCAAGTCAAGAAGAAGACTACAACCCAGGGGCCTGCAGGTATTAGATGTTTGCTACTTCATCTTATCTTTGCTCCTGTGAATATTGCTAATCTTTCCTTTGTTTTTGGATTAGCAACGATCGTTGCTCCTCGTCCGCCGTCTCCGCCTCAAGTAATTTTACCAACTAAGGGTGGCGAGGACACGAGTGTGCAACCTCCGGAGGTGATGGTAGAAAAGGAGGTTGTGTCTCCCAAAGATACACGTGAAGACCCTCCTGTTTCTACGGGCGAGAAAGGTGGATCTTCCCAACCTTCATCATCACATTTTCAGGAGGATTTCACTTTCCACCCCTCATGGAACCTTGGTCCAGACGTGCTCTTCACAAATCCACGTGTGTGCCAAGAGTTCTTTAAGCATTGCCCCCCGCCTTCTGAGTGTAACCGGATACATTCCCAGACCCAGGCTAGCTTGGCACAGGTACTTAGCTATCATTTGGCTAATGTGATGTCAACCAGCCGTGAGGTGTTCAAGGGATGGGTTACTGGGGAGGCCGACTTAGTGTGGGCTGTTAGCCGCATGCAGGAGGCTGGGGAGGCTCGTGACGCAGCCCGGGTGGAGACCAAGGAGAAAGACACTGCTCTCCAGGCAATTCAAGACAAGAATAAACGCCTGGAAGAGCAGGTTGTTGCGCAGACCAGGTTTATCTCCGCTCATGATGAAGAGGTTTGGAGGCTCGTTGCTGAGCTGAAGGACAAGGATAGCCGCCTTGCTTCCTTGTCTGAGGAGAATGAGGGGTCTTCAAAAGACCCTCACCGATACTACAGATGAGAGGAAGTGGCTCCTGAAATTTGGCATCCCCAAGGTAAATTCTTTCAAATTCATTTTTACTATACGGAATATCATGCTAACTTTTTCTTATACCAGATTGTCAAGCTTATCAAGGAAGGGCCTGAGCTTGGGGATTGCCTTGCTGTCCTTTTGGTTAGCTCGTCGTGGGCGGGACCATCAAGCCGGTTTTGAGGAAGGTTATTCCATGGCTCGCGAGGGACGCCCGCCCACTGAGTTCGAGCTTCATGGCCAAGATTGTCAAAGGGAATATGATGCTGATCTTGATTCATTTGAAACTCTTTCCTTTTACATCTTGAAATATATTGAAGAAAACCGCGATGAGCCCACTTGCGTTGGTGAGCTGCGGCTTCACGTGAACGAGTTGCTTGCGCAAGCAGAGGCCAAGGAAGCTCCCAAGGAAGATTAGAATATAATGATAAGATGTATTTGTATTTGCTGCCTTCCTTGTAACTTTTGTACATATGTTTTAATGAAATGAGATTACCTTTCCATTTGATCATATTGTATGTACTGTGTTTGGCGTATTCCTTTGCCTTGTTATCTAGATTCTATTAGTCGCGGGTAATATTGTTGTCCGCGACCTCCATGTGTGGCACTTTATTACTTTTATTTTTCTTGTTTTTTCTTCTAACTTGAATTCTTTTGATGTCTGACGTGTCAGCCAAATCATTTAGTTTGTCTCGTTACTGTGTAACTAGGGTGACGCCGATTGTTTTGTGTGGACTGACGTGACAGGTCTACCCGGCACTAATGTAGAAGTTGATAGGTTTGTCAGTTGATGACAGCTATTCCTCGGGGTTTTAAATTGTAAACTTTTAATCTCCCGCCTGGCGTGTCATCTGTTGATTAGCCAACAGCTACTTTTACTATTCAACCATTGAATGTGATCCGTATAAATAGCCATCGACTCCTACCATTCTTCTTTATCGTCACTGAAAAATTATTTCGTCTTTGCCAGAATTCTGAGATTATCATTCACCGGATCTTATGAAACTTCTTTCCTGCTGCTTCATTTTCCAATAGCAACCATAGCTCGGTGCAATCAATTCTTATCCGACTACATCATGTCATCGAAGCCGATTTATCAAAATATCGACCGTGTCACTGTCGATTGGGATGAAAAGGAATTTCAAGCTGTAATCAACGCCTATGGTATTGCTTCTGAATGGGAGCCGGAATTTCTAGCTCCAGGTTCAACGGCCAACCGACCTCCGAAGGGGAAGATGGCTGTGTATGCCGAGTTCTTCTGTTCTGGAAATCTCCGATTCATATCTCCTAGCTCATGTGTCGGTCATGATGCGCATGCGCCATTTTGAATTTTGTTGCAGGGCGCATGGCATCGTTTCTAACATTAAAAAGTTTGTCGTGTTCTACCATATGCGAGGTAGGGGCGGACAATACCTTTGCCTGCCAACTGACAGGAAAGCTGTTGCATCGGATGCATCTCCATCAGATCCCCAATGGGCGAGGAAGTTCTTTTGGATCCGGGAAGATGTGATCCCACTGTTTATGTATTGGTGTTCGGCTAATCAACCACTGCTTGCCCTTCCGTACGTTGAACGCCCGGAAAGACACGAGTGGTATCACCGGCTGACCCGTACTGCAACCCCAATGCGCCCTATCCCTGAAGCCGCCCGAGTGAGGGCTGGGATGAGCCACCTGTGGCCTTATCCGGATGAAGTTCCGTACTTCCGGAAGCCAAATGGATGTAAGTATGCTAAAATGTTCTTAAGATTTTGCTAAGTATCTTACACTGGATTTTCATGCAGCTGAGGGTCTTCTGTTGTCTGTCCTTGTTGCGAACGTGCCCGGAACGATGCAGCTTGCTGCTCGTGACAAGAAGGATCTTCCAATCATTGACAAAAACAACGACAACTTTTTATTTCCCAAAAAGACCCATCAGGAACCTGTGGTTTCCGAGGGTTTGTATGTGACAGGTAATGTGTTTTGACACTTTACCGGTTTTGTAATCAACACTCTGACGAATATAACTATGGTACAGCTTTTGGTCGCAAGAGGAACGAAGCTTCTTCCAACGGCACTCCTGTGGTGACCACTGGTAGGAGTCAGGATGTGAACCCTTCACCTCCTTCCTCTCCTCTAGACGCGAAGGGGATCCGCCTTCATGACCGATTCCCGATTCGTATGCAGAGTATACCAGGTACCTTTCAGGGAGTTGCGCATGTGTTTTCCATGTTTTTAGCAAACTAATTTTGTGATTTGCTTTTATGCAGACCACGTTATCCTCTTGGATACCCCTCCTGCGAAGAGTGGTCCCAGCAAATTGTCTGTTGCCGATGTAAGGCCCCGAACCCCGGGAACCCCACAGTTGTTAATCATACAAACACTTATAAAATATTTAAACTAAAAAAAATCAATCATTCCATTAAGCAATCAATTTCAGAGTAAAATTTAGTGGAAAACGTAAATAATAAAATAAGTTCCCAAAACCAGGGAATTTTGCCCAAAACCAACATAATTATCTTTAATAATTTTTTTTTAAAAAGAAATGTTTAATAATAAAATCTTCGAATTCCGTATGCCCTTCACCGTCCAAGTAGCTCCGTGCACGTCCAAGCGATAAGGCATCCTCTTCCTAACCTGAAACTCACACTAACATGCACACAAAGTCAGCTTAAGTTAAGTGAGTTCAAGTTTTAAATAAGTAACAAAAGTCTTAATAATCATTCCAACGGTTTTAAAACTGTAAACGGAAATACATCAGTTAGGTCATCACATTTAATAAATAATCATCCTTACGTATGAACATCTCTATACGTACATTCCTATATATATAAATATATATATATATAACATTCAATAATAACATTCAGGGCCGAGAAAACGTACAACCCCAACACGTAACATTCCATTCAACGCATGCAAACACGAGGTAGGCATACGTAACATTCCGTAGTCGATAACGACTAAAACATTCGCCAAATATTGGCCATGCAATAATATATATACATACACACATTCTGTAACATTCCTAGGCCTACCAATACTAGCAAGCCTAAGCAAAATAGTTTAAAACATTTCATCAAGCAAAATCACTTAGGTGTGCATGCTAGCCCAAAACTTAAAAAGAGTTAAACGGGGCATCAAGAACTCACCTGAAATCAACCAAACACCTGCACGGGCTAGGAAGTCCCTAAGTGCACACTCACAAGTAAGGGCCTGTAAATTGTACACAACGCGTCACTAAACTAGACCGTAAGAACACACTTGCCTGATGGGCCGTTCAAGCCCAACACTTTGGTCCGAGGCCCAACAACTTGGCCCGAGGCCCAACCCATACCCAATTACTTTACCTCATCCCCTAAAACCTTTCAATTAACCGAACACACCCTACTATTATGATCGGGGTTAACCATGATGTGCAATTTACCCGCTTGCAAGCCAATCGAGTCGAATACGCGCGAAATAAGTTCTTAATTCATTTGTCAAGCAAATCAGCCCCAGATGGACCGAATCCCCATCATAACCTGCTCATTTATCATAAACATACCACACGAGTCGATATGAGTGGCGGTTCCTTTTTACAACACTCACTTTAACATTTAAACGACAATTTGTGCACAACCGACTCGATTAGCTAATCCCCAACCTAAACAGCCCCGAGTTCCAAAAATTTAATTTTCCGACAGCCTTAGACCCCCTTAGGGCTGTACAAACTGATTCAGTTGGTCATTCGATCGATTAACGCATCAAACTCAACAATTGCCAATTCTACACCCGGTAAACCCTAGTTTTCGAACTAAAATCAATTGACCGACCTAAACACCTTCAATGAATACGGTTTTTAAGTATGTGGTTTTTAAGTATGATGTACCACACATACCTAGGAGGATTTTGGTGCAAAAACCTCACTCAAAACAGCCCCGGAAACGCTCAATTGGACAGCCACCCGGCTAGCCTACAACAAGCCATAAATCGATCAATACGCGCATTATAACGATCAATTATGGTGTAAAAGACTTGGGGAATCGTAGTACATACCTTGAATTGAAGTTTTAAGGCTTAGAATTGGCTGTAAAAAGAAAAATTCGTGGGTCTTGGGTCCTTGCTTTCTGCCGATCGCAACAAGGGGGGGGGGGGCTAGGGTTAGTTTATGTTATAACATAATATATTACACTCTAGTCCCTCCAGATTGAAGTATAAGGCAAAATGGAAGGAAAATTTAGGTTCTTTAACGTACCGGGATGACATAAAGGCTTCCGAGAAATGTCGGATAAATCCCGAGAATTATACATACTCTACAAGCTTTAATTCTTGAAACCGGAATTAACGAGCGTTACAGCCGACAAGGGGAAATCCATGGAGGGTGTTTCCCACTCCGTTTCCCGCAAATTACCGATGCCTGAATCCCTACCCCTGTCTCCGCCAATTACTCAGGAAATCGATGAACCAGCGGGGCAGGCATCTGTACCTCCGCCACCTCCTCACTCCTTGGAGGAAGAGGAAGGGGCTCGTGTTTTGTAGGGAGGTATCGCCCGTCATATTCCAGAATGGAACTTAACTCCTTCTTCTCGGTTTTCTGACGGGGAAGTGTGTTTTGAGTTCATTCATGAGGGTGTGCCTCCTACAGAACGCAAGTTCCAGCATAATTGGGCCCGGGTGTCTCTTGGGAATTCTTATATATATCACCTGGCCAACTTGGTCTCGACAACCCAAGTGATATACCGGGACTGGAACTTTATGGGGCGGAACTAGGGGTTGCGAAATAATATCCTTGAAGATCTCCAGGCCGAAAAAGAGAAATATCGTATCGAGGCTAACACCAAAAGGTGGAAGCTGAGAGATTCTGAACGGGCTCTGGAGCAGGATAAGCAACGCCAGGCTTCTGCCGGGAAGGATTGGCATAGGCGTGTCGGTGACAAAATGCTTCTATTGAAGCCGCACGTGCTCATTCTCGTGCTCGAGACGCTGAGCTCGCAAAGGCAAATGAGGCAAAATAGGCTCTTGAAGCCTGCCTTGCTGCTCAAGAGGAAACGGTCAGCACTCTTAGTGCTGCTACTGCTGAGAAGGATCGCTTCATTGAAGATTTGATCAAAGAGAACACCCGCTTTGTTAGTGAGCAGGGCGCAATGAAGTTGAACGCTGAACTGGCTTCCCCTGACCGGGCATGGTTAATGAAGGAAGGCCTTCGCAAGGTAAAAATTCCATTTTAATTGCGCCTCTATGACATATATTAACTCATTTGTATTGCCAATGTGGGTTATCTCCCATATTCACGGAGGATCAGTTCTGGGAGACTGCCTTGCTGATCTCCTTCGCGCTTCTAGTGACTCTGGATGCAAGGCAGGTTTCCAAGAGGGGATAACCTTTGTTCGGGAGGGTCGTTCCTTATTAGATTTTGACCTTCATGGAGTGGATGTGGATGGGAAGTATGATGCACAAATGGACACTTTTGACGATTTGCATTTTCCCATCCAAAATGCTATCCAAGATTTTGCTGAGGCGGCAGATGGCGTCCAGCAACTTCGTAACTTTCTCCAGGAAGAAGAATAGTTTTTTGTTGTATATTTATCTTCTTGTTTCTGTAATGCCTTTTTTATTGTATATATGACATGGGTTTTACATTTTCTCTTGTATGATTACAATATAAATGTGTGTTAGCTAAACCCGTCATATATCCAAAATATAAGATTAGGATAAGTAATGGCACTCAGGCCCATCCGTACAGAAACTAAGGTGCTAAAAATTTAAAACTGGACAATTAAACGCTGACTATATTTGCATTAACTCTAATTTTTGAGAAAAAGTAAAATACTTGGTACGCAGACCAAAATACGCAGCACGCAGGCCGGTAAAGAGGACCTTCAAAGTTGTGCCGTGTTCCAAGTTCTAGGGATTAAAGTGCCATCTAGTTTCTTTAGTTTATATGCACCTTTCCCCAGTACTTCGTCGATTTCATAAGGACCTTCCCAAGTTGGAGCTAGCTTTCCCGGTAATTCGGTGTTTGATGCCTCATTATTCCGGAAAACGTAGTCTCCTTTGTTATACTCGCATAATTTGACCCTTGCATCATAATATCTCTGGAGTTGGCTCTTATACTTGCTTTCGCGTATAGTTTCCAACTCTCTCCTTTCTTCCAAAAGGTCCAAGTTTAACCTAAGTTCATCCTCATTATCAGCAATCAAAAGCATTCGTGCGGATGGGACACAGATTTCGGCGGGAATCATTACTTCTGTACCGTAAGTTAAGCTGAACGGGGTTTCCGAGTTGCTGGTTTTCTTACCGGTTCTATGCGCCTACAGGACGTGAGGCAAGTCATCTACCCAACCTGTTCGCTTGGTTCCCAATCGCACCTTGATGCCTTCTTTGATGCTCCGATTAGCTCGTTCCACTTGCCCATTGGCTTGTGGGTGAGCTTACGAAGTGAACACCTGATTGATGTGTAATTCCGACAACCATTCCTGAAGGCTTTTATCAGCAAACTGAGTACCATTATCACTGACCAATGTCTGGGGAAGACCAAAACGGCAAATAATGTATTCCTAGAGGAACTTCTTGACGTTTGCTGCCGTGATGTGAGCCAATGGTTTGGCTTCAACCCATTTTGTAAAGTAATCTATTGCCACAAGTAGGAATTCACCCGCCCATTCCGGAAACGGTTCCATAATATCAATGGCCCACTTCTAGAAAGGCCATGCTAAGGTTACAGGAAACAGGTTGTTTTGAGGTCGCAAAGTTTGTGGTGCATGCCTCTGACAAGCATCGCATTTCCGGATTTCATTGACCGCATCCATATGCATGTCTGTCCAATAATACCCAGCATTCATTATCTTAGCTACTACCATTCTTGATCCCGCGTGCAAATTGTAAATGCCCTAAAGAATTTCTCGGATTACATAGTTGGACTCTTCTGCGTCTACACATCTGAGCAGCGGGCCGAGGAATGATTTTTGGAACAACACCCCGTCATGCACTTGAGAACATAATGCCTTGGTGGCGGATCTTTCGTGCTTCTGCCATGTTTTCTGATAATGTGCCAGAAGACAGGTAGTTCATGAAGGACGTTATCCAGGAACTTGTGCCTGTTTGGATGACTAAGACCTGGTGCTGGGGAACGGATTGTAACACCCACAAAATTTTGGTCCAAATTTGACAATTTTATAAAGTTAAAGGACTAAAAATATTCTTCAGATAAGTAATGGGAACAAATGAGATAAAAGGAAATAAGATTATATTATGTTAAGTAATAAGGAAAACACCATTCCAGATGGAAAGTGGAAAATAAATAAGAGCATTTTATAAGGAATGAATTTTCCATAGTAATGTTCTTGTGTAACTAACCACTCTCACTAGTCCTAGCGGATGTTGCGAAGCACCCGACACGCATGCTCACGGACACGGACTCGGACGATGGGCGTAATGTGGCGTTTTGATGGCGCACTTTGCACTTCGCACGCTCGCATCGCCGCGAGCCCCATAAGGGCTGCTTTAATATTTTTGAACTGTGGAAGATAGACCAATAAGTGACAAGATACTAAAGTTCAAGGACTAAAAATAAAAAAAATCCTAATTTCCAGACCCATCGCGCTACGCGATGGGTATACAGACTAGATCATCTCCCTACGCGATGCAGTTTCCCATGAGTTTAGAAAAAGGGGCGTCGCGCTACGCGATGGTCCAGAAGGAAGGGGGTATCGCGCCACGCGATGACCCGGTTAAGTAAAACCGGATACACGTGTCCAACCACGTGTCAACACGTGGCAAGATCTCGTATATTGCGGCGTCGCGCTACGCGATGGCCTATGGAGAGGCCCATCGCGCTATGCGATGGTTGGCAAAATTTTGCTTATAAAAGGGGGCTACGGATTTGAAGCATTCTCATCCCAATTTCACACACATAACCTTGGGAAATGTGACCGACCATTATGAGGTTCCGAGGTCCCGATTTCTCATGATTCATGCATGAATTGAAGTTCTAACGCTCTGGTAAGTGATTAAGCGAGTTCGAGACAAGGTTCTGACGGTTTAAGCTTCAATACGTGATAAGGAAGTAGAAGTTCTGCTCGTGTAAAGCTTAGGCAAAATACCTGTATAAGGTAGGAGTTCTGCTTAAGTTATTATTTTATTATTATTTTATATGGCTTATACCCTAGTCAGGGGTATAGTCTATACCTTGATCAATTAAGTAAGTGAAATATAAGCTTTCATAAGATAAGATTATTAATGAAACGTTGGTCTTTAATTTATAAAGATATTACTTGTGAAAGAAGAAACTTGATATGCACGTTTCTTCATAAAGAAGAAACGTAGCCTATAAATGTTAAACATATATTTTATAAATGAAATGGATATTAAGGTAAAGGTTATGCAAGTAGACTAAAGGTCCAAAGCTAGATTCTAGATCTAGTTATTTATGAAATATTATTCTCGTACTATAGGTCCACGATAAAAGATCAAGCAATTATCAGTGAAATACACTGATATAACAAACGGTGAATACGCTCAACCTTTTTATAGTATATGTTTTCGACATGAATACGTCTATGTACAGTCTTTTGATGAAAGATATTTACTCTTATAAACTATGGACTGTTATCCATTTGTAAAGAGTTATTAAAGTATTTACATGTGGGTTGGTTCAATCCTCTAAAACATTTTGATACAAGGTAGTACTAAACACTTAGGCTAAAATACACATGTATGGATCCTTACATATATGTACTGTAGTGGGCACACTACAGACATACTAACCATGAGGCAAGTGACTGTCTCTAGGTCGAGTGAAGTCCGATTATGTGGTTTGTGCGTATGTTTAGTTCTGATGAGATGGGATTGTGACCCACTAAGTCGTTGAATGCTAATGGTGTTGTGTCATTACGAATTGTGAAAACCTTTTATCGAGTCTGTGTGTTCACCAGCATATAGCTGACGTATTTTCAAACTGTTTTCAGGTAACCAGTATTAAGGAATAGTGGTAAACATGCCGGTGGAGATAGAAGATCACTAGGCATAGTACGCAGTTGGTGGCTCAGCTAATTTTGTAATGATGCATATCTAAAACTTGTTTTTAAACAAGTAATTTTGTAAAACAAATCAAGGGTATTTAATTCCCTATGTTATAAAAGTAAATATTTTTAAATTAGCAATTTCCACTACAAACTTTGATAAATTGACAAAAGTGGTACCAATTGTGAGTCACACGCCTAGGCCCAAAGGCAGGGTGTGACACGGATGGAGCGTCTAAAACTTCGATTCTGACATCTATCCCCATGTGTTCAAAACTTGTGGATGCTAACTTGCTCAGTGCATCCGCCGGACGATTCTCACTTCTCTTGATATGAGCAACCTTATTAGAGGTGAATTGCTGTATGAGGTCTTTAGCTTGGGGCAGATATGATACCATTATATCGTTCTTTGCTTCATAAGTCCCTGAAACCTGACCTGCTATGAGCATAGAGTCTACCCGGGCTTCCAAGAACTTGACACCTAATTTCTTTGTGATCCACAGACCGGCTAGGAAAGCTTCGTATTCTGCCTCATTGTTAGTACTCTGGAAGTTTAGCTTGATGACATAAGTAAACTCTTGGCTGTCTGGGTTGATTAATTTCAGGCCCGCGCCTGATCCTTCCCCGCTTGATGCCCCATCCGTGAATAAGGTCCATTTCTGACTTTCATCTGTTGGGGTCGGGGGTTGTTGTTTATACAGACATTCTTGAATTTTATCACTCGGAACCTCCGTAACAAAATCTGCCAAAACCTGCCCCTTAATCCCGGGTCAGGGTTTATACTCAGTCGAGTGTTCTTCCAGCTCGATAGCCCATTTAGCCAATCTCTCGGACAATTCGGGCTTTGCCAATACACTTTTCAATTTGTAATCAGTCAGCATGTTGATGGGATGGCCCTGGAAATATCGCTTTAACCTCCTTGCTGCATACACCAATGCTAAAACTAGTTTTTCCAACATTGAGTAACTGGTTTTAGCATCCGCCAATGTTCTGCTGACATAATATATTGGCGTTTGTACGATTTTCCTATCTGTCCGGAGGACTGTTCCTATCGCGATATCAGATGCGGATAGGTATAACGTGAGGGGCTCTCCTTCCTGGGGTGCAGTCAGTGTTGGAAGTTCTATAAGACACTCTTTACCTCAAGGAAGGCTTGTTCAGCTTCAGGTGTCCACTTGAAATGTGCTTTTTCAGGCAATTCCGCAATGTGGACACAAAAGGATAAGATTTGGCTGCGTGATTTGCCAGAAACCTGTTCAAAGCAACCAACCTTTCGTTCAACGTCTGCACCTCTTTTACTGATGATGGGGAAGGCATTCGGGCGATTGCCTGAACCTTGTCAGGATTCTCTTTAAATCCTTCCTCTGTAATGATTACACCGAGTAACTTCCTTTCTTCCATCCCAAAAGAACATTTTGAGGGATTCAATTTCATATTGATTTTTTGTAACGTGGAGAAGATGTCCTCGATGTCCTTTAACATTTGATCTTTCTCAACACTCTTGATGACTAGGTCATCCATATAAACTTCAAGTTTTTTCCCAATTTGATCACGAAACATATTATCCATCAGACGTTGATACGTGGCCCTTGCGTTCTTCAGACCAAATGGCATCATTTTGTAAAACAAAGTTCCTTGGTCAGTTCGGAAAGTTGTTTTATCTTCATCGCGGGCAGACATTCGTATCTGGTGGTATCCCTTGTACGCGTCCAGAAAACATTTGAATTTGAAAGGTGCTACCGCGTCAACTTTTAAGTCAATCTCTGGTAGCGGATAGCAATCTTTAGGGCAAGCTTTGTTCAAGTGTTTAAAATCGATGCACATGCGCCATGAGCCATTGCTCTTGGGAACCACTACTGGGTTGGCGACCCAGGTTTGATATGGTATCTCGCGGATGATCCCCGCATGCAGCAAATCTTGAACTTGCTCATTCATGGCCTTTGTTTGCTCGGGACCCATTTTTCTTTTCTTTTGCACAATTGGTGTGTAGGCTGGGTTGACCCGTAACCGATGTTCTGATATTTCTTGCGGGACGCCTGTCATGTCTGCTGGTGTCCAGACGAAAATATCTATGTTCTTTGCCAGAAATTGCTTCAAGAAAACGCGTATTGTTTTTGAGATGGTTTCACAAATGGTAACAGTCTGCGCTAGGTACTTTGGATTGATAACATGTTTTTCCGGTTCTGTCCGCACTATCTTTCTGGGGACCTTCGTGGACTTTGACCCTTTAGTCACATAACAGTGTTTGTTTCTCGGATAATAGCAATCCTTGTCCTTGTGGTTACCCCAACAGCGCCATGTGCCGTGGAAGGATTAGCATTAAAGTCACCTATCGCTTCTCGGCCTAAGATGATGTCATGCTTAGGTCTTGCGGGTAGGACGAGGAAATCAACATCCTCGGTCCGCGTATGATTCCGTCACTGAGCGTGACTGGGAATGTTATGACCCCTTTGGGATACATAACTTCAAATCCAAACCCGGAAACTGGGGCATGCACAGGCTTCAATTTTGCTTTGTCTTCGTCGTCCAACTGCTCAAAGCATTGTTCGTACATGATATCGGACGTACTCCTAGTGTCAAAGAAAACATACTAGGATCGATAGTGTCCGACAATGCTGTAACGATCAAAGGTTGCTTCATACATGGGCCCCATTTTACTCTTGGGAAGATCACAGGTGCGCTTTTCCATTCATCCTCATCTACCTCCATCCACTTGTACTTCCGAATAGGCCCCCCCTTGAATCATATGAACGTTCAAGTCTTTTATCTACTTTCTTGGGGGACCTTTGTCTGCAGGCGTCGTGTTCTTCCACGGACCTTAACGTACACTTTTGAGCAAGTGTTCAAGCTTTCCGAATTTGATGGCGGATTCAATTTCATTCCTCAAGCTTACACACTCGTTTGTGTCATACCCGATATCTTCATGAAACATGCGGTGTTTGTTTGGGTTCAAATTCACCCGCCTGGATTCTTGAACTCGATATTTTCAGTTGTCAGGATTTCCAACGGATTTTTCTTCAGGGGGGTCCAATGTTGTTAATCAAACTTACCCGTCTTTCTATCTTTCTGTTTTGATCAGTGATCTGGCATCAAACGGCTTGGAAGAGCTTTCTAGGGGCTGAATTCGAAACCAAATTGAACCCTTCTCTTCCTTTTTGGGCTGGGTATTTCTGGGCTCAGAATTCGTACCTTGTTTTGACTTCTCTCGCCCTACAAGTTTTTCTGTGGCTACAAAGACCTTGGCCACGGACATGATCCCGTCCCAAGTCTGGGGCATACCATCTCTCCCAGTCAAACAGCGAACCATCTCTGGACTCTTCGCGTTCACTCTGAATGCCCCCTCATTATATCTTTGCTAATTCCAGCAATATTCAAGCTTTCATTTTTGAATCTGGTGATGAAGCTTTCTAACGACTCGTTGTCCCGGCGGACAACGCTCAAAATTTCTGAGGGATCGCACATATGTTTGCGCTGTTGGCTGAAGTGCAATGCGAATTTAGCAACTAAGTCATCCTAGCTCTTGATTTGGCCGTCCAGCAACTTCTCAAACCATTCTCTGGCTGCCCCTGTTAATGCCAATGCGAACATGTGACACCAATAGGGCAGCTTCCAGCCACTTAATCCACCAACTGCTGTGAAGTTTAGCAAATGGTCACTCGGATCTGACATTCCATTATATTTTCCCATATTGCTTGGAATTTTAATGTTTGTCGGGAAGGGAGCAGTGGCTATCCCCAGAATAAACTTTGATTTTTCTGCAAAAACAGCTGGACAGTGAGGTCTGGTAAAATCTTCTTCGGCATCACTGTAGTACTCAGTGTGCTTCGGCAGTGCCCGCGGGCGACTGGTGTCTTCCCTACCGTACCCACGGCTATCTTCGCTTGCATAACCGTCCTCACAAGTAACATCTCTCTGCCCACAGGAAGCAAGGCTATGCTCGTGTGTAGCCTTTCGAGAAGGAGCTCGCTGAGTATGGTAACTTCTGCCTTGACTTCTCGAGGGTGGACGACCAACTGTCTGAGATACATCTTCTAAATCTGGATTTTCAGTACGCCGGACCACCGGTGGTGGTAACGGGGACGGTGAGTCGTAAGTCAGGGTTCTGGCTTGCAACTGATCAGCCCTCACCCGTCATTCATACTCTTCTTTTAGCCTTAGCTGTTCCTGTTGATACCACTCGTCCGGGGTAAGAATAGGTTTTCAAGGTCGGGATTGGTGACGAACTCTTGTTTCATCACCGTCGAACCTAGGAAAATCTCCAGTTCTGTCTTCCGGAACCGGGGTATGAGTAATGTGACGAGGCTCAACGTCAGGATATCTCGGGAACTATCTGGCCCTGTCTTCCAAGGCCGAAGTTCGTGTGTTCTGGTTAGGTGTTATTTCTTCAAACCTTGGGAAATCTCCGGTCCGGACTTCTAGGACCGGAGGTGGATTGTTCCGTCGAGGTGCTGCCGGCATTTGTTCTTCGAGAGCGGAATCGCCCCCGGCATCTGGACGCCGGACCTTTGCCGGAGCACTTGCAGATGGTTGTTGGCTCTTACTCATTTTCAGATCACAAAAACTTCCAACAAAACGTTCAAACGACCGTACTTCTAGCTAAAACCGAATGGCGCCAATGAAGAAACACGGGTTCGAACTGGATAGTCCAAACTCGAGTTTACCCCAAATGTGAGTCTACTGAATAATAATGGTGTCAGATCCAAGCTGCTTTCCTGCAAAACAGATCACCGTGAGTCTCGTTACGGGAAGGACAAGATGGGGGGTCTTCCCGTAACCACCCTCCGGCGTGAAAATAGGCACCATCCTGATCGGAATAATCAAAGAGAGTACAACTATATTGTGTTAGGCTTGAGAGTGTGAATGAATACCTGTAAGTGGTGTACTTGGTATTTATAGCCGAAGGTGGGAGAAGGTGATTGGTGGAGCTGTCACTATCGTAATATTCCCTTTCTACCTGAAAGGACACGTGTCGATATTTTACTGGTTGTGACAGCCTGGCCGTGGCCATTACGTGCGAGACGTGGGATGGCCATTACGTGCCTAGGTGTCACACTTCCATTGGTCGATGTCGCTATCAGGGAATATTTAGAAAATCTTCTAGAAGTAGTTTGTTACAACTACTCCTCCATATCACGTGGGGATTACGTTCGTATTGAATCCCTTGTGTTGCTTTCGCCTTCATCCCGCGGATGCTCATTGGTAATCCGCAGATTACGATGGGTACCCGCGAAGCATGTTTCCGGAACTATGGATCCTTAGCTGGTCTTGTGCTGAACGCAAGTGTTTGTCCATAAGTTCCTCTCGCGGATGTTTATTGACGATCTGCGAGTTAAGTGAGGGTCCGCGGATTGGATTAGGGACCCGCGAGTAGCCTTTCCTACCCTACCTCTATACTATGCCATGAGTAACCCATCAGTTTTGTTTTTCTCTAGCATCCCAAATTGCTAAATAGTAATGGTAGGATCTGGACATGATTCTTTAGTTACTTGAAATCTAGGAAAACTCTATAATTTCAGTCTGGTTGGATTGTTATTATTTTAGTGTAATTGAATTAATGGGCGATCGATGTACTCGTAAAAATTAATAAACATTAAGCAAGTTCGGGATGTGCCGAGTGCACGCTTACTTTATTCTACTATGATGTTAGGGGCTTCGCCCCTAACGAACAGGGGTTCGGGGGAAGTGTTCCCAGATGCGGGGTTTTAGGGGCGGCAACCCTAAGCGGGGTCCAAGGGGCAGAGCCCATGGCTGGAATAAGATAATCATAAGTTTAATTTGGAGTTTATTTATTAACGAATTTTAAATTTTGAAAAGATAACTGCTTTAAGCAGTTATTTAACTTGGAAACTGCTTGGAGTAAGATATACTATCTGTAACAACTTGGTTGTTCCACGTAATAATTTAAATCTGTTACCCGACCCGTTTTCGTTTTTCAGGAAATTTAATCAATAAAATTATTAAACTATGTACATTATATTTATCTTTTTCTTTATTTAATATTTTATCTTTTTATTTTATATAAAACTAACCCTATACTTATGTTTTAACCCGTAACGTGTCCACTCATAAACTTCAGGGACTAACTGAAATATAATCAAAAGATTCTATTAATCTTTAACCCAAACCCATAACCAAATCCGTAACCCGTATCCATTTACCAAAACCGAGACCCGTTTAGCTTGCTTGAGACACAATTGTTGTAACATCCGCATTTCCGAGAGTAGTATATAACAGAAAATTTTATTATTAACTATGTCTCGTTAATTTAATTGTGTGTGTTAATATTTGGATAATAATGGGATTTGGAATTGTGAATGGGTTGTGGGACCCATAGCCCCCTATATAAACCCAACCCCTCCAACCTTTTCACAATTTTCTTTCCTTTCACCACACACTGTAAGGCCTCGAACCCCGGGAACCCCACAGTTGGTAATCATTCAAAACACTCGTAAAAATAATTAAACTTAAAAACAATTCTTTTCATTAAAATAAGCATCACAGAGTATAATTCGGCGAAAAACGTAACTAACAAAATAAGTTCCCAAAACCCGGGAATTTTGCCCAAAACCAACATAATTATCTTTAATAAAAAAATTTAAAAATAAATGTTTAATAATAAAATCTTCAAATCCCGTATGCCCTTCACCGTCCAAGTAGTTTCGTGCACGTCCAAGCGATAAGGCATCCTCTTCCTAACCTGAAACTCACACTAACATGCACACAAAGTCAGCTTAAGCTGAGTGAGTTCAAGTTTTGAATAAGTAACAAAAGTCTTAATAATCATTCCAACGGTTTTAAAACTGTAAACGGAAATACATCAGCTAGGTCATCACATTTAATAAATAATCATCCTTACGCATAAACATCTCTATACGTACATTCCTATATATATATAAATATATATATATATATATATAACATTCAATAATAACATTCAAGGTCGAGCAAACGTACAACCCAAACACGTAACATTCAGCGCATGCAAACACAAAGTAGGCATACGCAACATTCAGTAGTCGAGACGACTACAACATTCGCCAAATATTGGTCATTCTATGATATATATATATATATATATATACATACACACATTCTTTAACATTCCAAGGCCTACCAATACTAGCAAGCCTATGTAAAATCGTTTTAAAACATTTCATCAAGCAAAATCGCTTAGGTGTGCATGCTAGCCCAAAACTTAAAAAGAGTTAAAACGGGGCCTCAAGAACTCACCTGAGGTCAACCAAACACCAGCAACAGGCTAAGGACTCCCTAAGTACTCGCTCACAAGCAAAGGCCTGTAAATTGCACACAACGTGTCACTAAACTGGACTGTAAGAACACACTTGCCTAATGGGCCGTTCAAGCCCAACACTTCGGCCCGAGGCCAACAACTTGGCCCGAGGCGCAACCCGTACCCAATTACTTTACCTCAGCCCCTAAAACCTTTCAATTAACCAAATCCACCCTACGATTATGATCGGGGCTAACCATGATGCACTACTCACCCGCCGGTAATCAAATCAAGTCGAATACGCGCGTAATAAATCTTAAAACCACTTTCCAAACAAATCAGACCTAAATGGACCAAATTCCCATTTTAATCTTTTCATACATCATAATTTTGTCACCCGAGTTGATAGGGTTGACGGTTCCTTTTTACAACTCTCAATTTAACATTTAAACGAAAATTCGCGCACCGCCGACTCGATTGACCAATCACCAACCAAAACAGCCCCGAGTATCAAAAAAAATAATTTTCCCACAGCCCTTAGGACTCCCCTAGGGCCATGCAAACTGATTCGGTTTGTCATTCAATCGATTAACGCATCAAACTCAACAATTGACAATTTTACACCCGATAAACCCTAGTTTTCGAACTAAAATAGATTGACCGACCTAAACACCTCCAATGGCCACGAAATTTTAATATGATGTAAATGTCATACCTGGGAATATTTCTACACCAGAAACTCAAATTTTTATCCACGAAAAGTGGGTCAATTACACCTTGGCCGAAATCTGTCCAACGAAAAGTACAGGCAAAATTGAGCATTAAAACGATTAGGGGTGAACGAAAAGATTGTTGGGGATTGTAGTACATACCTTGAACTACTTCTAGGAACTTGGAATTGATCAAAAAGTCGAAGCAATGAAGGGGGGAGGCTGTGTCTTCGGCCGATCGCAGCTGCAAGGGGGGCTTAGGGTTAGCTTAATTGTTTTGTGATATAGATAAAATAGTTACATCCAAGTCCCTCCAAATTGAAGTGTAAGGCAAAATGGAAGGAAAAGTTAAGTTCTTTAACGTACCGGGATAACGTAAAGGCTTCCAAGAAACGTTGGATAAATCCCGAGAACTATACATACTCTACAAGCTTTAATTCTTGAAACCGGAATTAACGAGCGTTACACACACACATACACTCAAGAACACACACACTTTCTCTCTTCTACCCGGATCCAAACCCGTGCAAAAAGAAGAACGAATCTTGGGTGCAAACGAAGAAATGGCTCTAAAACGGTAAAAACGAAGAAAAGGCTTTAAAATGGTAAAAACAAAGAAAACGAAGAAAAGGAAGAGTCACGAAGGAAAAATGGCTTTAAAATGGTAAAAACGAAGAAAAAGAAAAGATTTCACATCGCACAGACATGCGAAGCGAAACTTCCCATTCGAAGCGAAACTTCCCATGCGAAGCGAAACATCCATGCGAAGCGAAACATCCCATGCGAATCGAACTTCCATGCGAAGCGAAACATCCATGCGAATCGAAACTTCCATACGAAATTGCCATACGAATTTCCATGCGAAATTTCATGCGATTCAATTTTCTGATGCATTTTCGATAAACGACTATTAATGAAAATAAAATTTTGGCTGCGAGAGGTACAGTTTTTAGGTCACATAATCAATCCCGAGGGATTACTGTGGACCCGGCTAAGATTGAAGCGATAAAGAATTGGAAAATACCGCGAAACCCGATCTGCAGTTTCCTAGGGTTAGCTGGCTATTATAGGAGATTCATTCGGAGCTTCTCCAAGATAGCCGCACCGTTGACCGTCATGACCCGGAAGACTGTAGTATTCAGTTAGGTTAAGCATCAAGAAGAAGCATTCGAAGAGTTGAAAAGAAGACTCATACAGGCTCCAATTCTTCATCTGCCCGATAGTGAAGAAGATTTGGTAGTCTGCATGGATCCTTCGCATCAAGGGTTAGGTTGCGTGTTGATGCAACGAGGCAAGGTCATAGCCTATGCGTCTAGACAGTTGAAAGTTCACGAAAGTACATACGCGACGCATGACCTGGAGTTAGCAGCCGTGGTACATGCTCTCAAGATCTAGAGACATTACTAGTATGGTATTAAGTGCACCATCTATACGGATCACAAAAGTCTGAAGTACTTCTTCGAGCATAAAGAGTTGAATATGAGGCAGAGAAGGTGGTTAGAACTGATAAAGGATTATGACTGTGACATCAAGTATTATCCGGGAAAGGCTAATGTAGTCGGTGAAACCTTAAGCGGAAGAACGCAGAGATTATCGCAACGGTTAGGTCTTATAAGTTGGTCATCAATTCAGATTTCTTCGAAGAAATCAGCAAGGTGCAGTCAGAGGTGCTGGTAGACGAAGGGTTGATGAAGAAAGAAAGGATATTTGGGCAGCAGAACAAGTTGATAGATAATACTCAGGGTGTAAAGACTAGGTTTGACCAAATGTGGATTCCACGCCATGGGAATCTTAGAGATCGAGTCCTAGATGAGGCCCATATTTCTCAGTACTCGATTCGTCCAGGATCTACCAAGATGTATCAAGACTTGAAGAAAGATTATTGGCGGCCGGGCCTGAAGAACGAATTAGCAGATTACGTCAGTAAGTGCTTAACTTGCTTGCAGGTCAAGGCAGAGCACCAGAAACCGTATGGAAGGATGCAGCCGTTGGAGATACCCGAATGGAAGTGGGAACACATCACTATGGACTTCATAACTATGCTACCGCATACAGCTAGGAATCATGATACCATATGGGTGATTGTGGACTGTTTGACGAAAAGTTCTCACTTCCTGCCTATACGAGAGCTATCTCGTCAGAAACGTTGGCAAACGTGTTCGTCAAGGAAGTTGTAGCAAAGCATGCGGTGCCGTTGTCGATCGTGTCAGATAGAGATAACCGCTTTACTTCAAGATTTTGGAAGAAGTTCCATGAAGCCATAGGAACAAGACTGAACATCAGCACGTCGTATCATCCTCAAACAGATGGGCAGTCTGAAAGGACTATCAAAACCCTTGAGGATATGCTACGTGCATGTGTGTTAGACTTTGGGGGAAGCTGGGATGATCATTTGCGCTTGGCAGAGTTCTCTTACAACAACAGCTACCATTCGAGTATTGTTATGCCGCCGTTCGAGATGTTGTATGGAAGGCGTTGCAGAACTCTCGTATGTTGGGGAGAGATTGGTCAGAAAGAAATTGGAAGCTTAGAAGTTGTGCAAGAAACCTCGTCAAGGTTTGATCAGATTAAGGCCAGGATGAAAGCTACTCCAGATTGTCAAAAGTCATATGCCGATAAGCGGAGACGGCCAATTGAGTTTAATGTTGGGGACCATGTGATGCTTAAGGTCTCGCCTTGGAAGGGGATTATTCGTTTCAGGAAGAGAGGAAAGTTGAGCCCGAGGTACATTGGACCGTTCAGAATTATAGCCCGAGTGGGCGAAGTGCCT